>NW_026110330.1:667500-836657 GCF_024679095.1 Eriocheir sinensis | reverse complement strand
TACAACAACAGAATACATTAAAATACAAGAGAATACAATAAAATAAAACAGAATACAACAGAATACATTAAAATACAACAGAATACAACAAAATACAACAGAGAATACATTAAAATATAATAAATACTACAGAATATATAGTAAAATACAACAGAATACAACAGAATACACTATAATACAACAGAAAACAGCGAATACATTAAAAATACAACAAGAATAAAGAGAATACAATAAATACAACAGAAACAACAGAAGACAACATAATACATTAAAAATATAACAAAATACAGATTTTTTTTTTTTTTTTACGTTGTTGCCCTATTGCCTTAGTAAGCATCTTCCCAGTGAGGCCTGATGGTCGGCCCAAAGCGTTTTTCAAATTGAGTCCTGATATGGTCAGCCCAGCCGTTCTAGCGCAAACGAGTGTTTATAATGCTTCATCTTGCATTGGCTCCATGCCCCCGGAACTCGTTCATGAGGTTCTTGGACGGCTTCCTCTAGAGTCGGTTGATGGGTGGGCTTTAGGACAGCATGTGGGTAGTTTAAGCCACTCGGCGGTGACTGAAAAATCCGAGTGGTAGCGTGGGGATTCGAACCCGCGTCGTCCATCACATGAATATAGGTCAATGCACTACCACCACATACCACTTACCTACTAGAAATACAACGAATACAACAGAATACATTAAAACTAACAAATTACACGGTGTATATAACATAATACACTAAAATACAAGATAATTCAACAGAATACATTAAAAATACAACAGAATACAACAGAGATATAATAAAAATACGACAGAATACAACAGAAGACAACATAATACATTAAAATATAACAGAATACAGCAAAAAGTACAATACGAATAAAATTAAAATACAACAGAATACAACAAGAGCTGAGAGAAAATACAACAGAGATGATACAGAAGACAACATAATGCAGCAGAAAGCACAACAGAATACAATAGAAGACAACAGAATAGAATTAAACTGACAGAATGCAACAGAATACATTAAATACAACAGAGGCCTATAAAATACAACAGAATACAACAGAATACAATGAAATACAACAGAATACAATGAAATACAACAGCAAACAATAAATACAACAGTATGCAGTGAAATACAGAGAATACAATAAAATACAACAGAGAGAATACAATAAAATACAATAGAATACAATGAAATATAACAGAGAATGGGAATGAAATACAGCAAGAATACAATAGAATGCGACAGAATACAGTGAAAGCCAATGAAATACTAATAAATACAACAAAATACAACAGAATACAATGATTGAAAGGGTTGATGGTGTTAATATGCTATACTAGAAAGGCTCATGTTGTTAATGAAACAGCAAATGCTAGAAAGTTGATGTTGTCAATAGGGCTAATATAGAAATTTACATGGTCTTAACAGACTACGATAGAAGGGTTCATTGTGTTAATAGGCTACGATAGATAGTTTGATGGTTAATGAAGCTAATATGGGTTAATAACATAATACGATAAAATAAAACAGAATACAAAAAAATACATTAAAATACAACAGAATACAACAGAAAACACTAAAATACAACAGAATACAACTGAATACACTAAATACAACAGAGGACAACATAATACATTAAAATACAGAAAATGCAACAGAATACATTAAATACAACAGAAAAAATAAAATACAACAGAATACCATAAAAATACAACAGAGATACTATGAATACAACAGAATACAACAAATACAACAAAAATAATACAACAAGTAATGAAATACAATGAGAAATACAACAAATACAACAAAACAATGAAAATGCAATGAAATACAACGAAATACAATAAATACAACAAATGCAACAAAATACAACAAATAAAATGAATACAATGAAATAAAAAAAATACAATGAAATACAACAAATACAATGAAACTTTAATAATATACAATGAAATACAATGCAATTCAACAATACAATGAAATACAACAAACACAATGAAATACAAATAAAATACAATGAAATACAATGAAATAAAAACAAACACAATGAAATACAATGAAATACAACAAAATACAATGAAATACAAGCAAATACAATGAAATACAACAAAATACAACAAAATAATACAATACAATACAAACAAAATACAATGAAATACAACAAATATAATGAAATACAACAAAAATACAAATGAAATACAATGAAATACAACTAAATACAATTAAATATAAATAAAATAGAAATATCTACAATGAATATAACAAAATATAATGAATTACATTGAAATACAACAAAATACAATGAAATACAAAAATACAATGAAATATAATAAATGCAATGAATTACAAATGAATACAACGAAATACAACAAAAATAACAACAAAGAGAATACAACAAAATACAATGTAATGCTAATAAAAAATACAGTGAAATGGTTAATGAAATACAACAAATACAACAAAATACACGAAATACAATAAAAATACAAATAAAATACAAATGGAAATAGAAATAAAACACAAAAAAATACAATGAAATACATGAAACTACAATGAAAATACAATGAAATACAAATAAACTACAAATGAAATACAAATAAAATGCATGAAATACAACAAAATACAATGAAATACAATGAAATGTAAGAAAATATAATGAAATACAACAAAATACAACACAATACAATGAAATACAATGAAATACAACAAAATAGAACAAAATACAATGAAATACAATGAAATACAATGAAATACAATGAAATACAACAAAATACAATTAAATACAGCAAAATACAACAAAATGAAATGAAATACAATGAAATGCAACAAAATACAATGAAATACAACAAAATACAATGAAATACAATGAAATACTACAAAATACAATGAAATACAACAAAATACAACAAAATACAATGAAATACAACAAAATACAATAAATTACAAGAAAATACAATGAAATACAATGAAATACAACGAAATACAATGAAATACAACAAAATACAATGAAATACAATGAAATACAACAAAATACAACAAAATACAACAAAATACAATGAAATACAATGAAATAAAACAAAAATACAATGAAATACATAAAAATACAATGAAATACAACAAAATACAAAAAAAAAAGTCACCGTTTACATGAAAATAATATAAATATACCTGATTTTCATATTTTTGGGTGGGGGGAATTTCACACGAGATTTCCGGGGCGATATCTCCCTTAATATTGAGTGCAGCGTTATGTCGAGGCCAGAAATGGATTCCTCGTCTTATTTTACCCAAGATGAGTCGCCGTTTGCATGAAAATAGCTTCAAATAACATAAATATAGTTGATTTTCATGTTTTTTTTTAGAATTTCACGCTAGCTTTCCGTGCCGATATTTCCCTTAATATTTAGTGTAGCGTTATGCCGAGGTCAGAAATGGATTCCTCGTCTCGTTTCCTTCCCGTTCAGTTACGTATTGCTCATGGCCGCTTTTTATTTTTATTTTTTTTATTTTTCTGGACCCAAAGTATAACACTTTCACCTCAAATTGCAGAGAGTCCAGTGCGGGACACTGGCGATGTCTAGGCCCACACTGCTTTTATCACCCAAATAACCGCCTTCATGCCAATTATTGTTTAAAGGGTTAATTATTGGGGCTTCTTGGCATCAGGTATGGGTCTGAAGCCAGTAAATGCCGCAGCTCTGAGTACGATAATCTAACATCGATGCGCAGTAAAAATCATAACACAGCTGATCGTCCGCAGTTCCTCCTTCGCTTTATTAATTTGAGAGGTATTTGCAGTGTTTTTGGCGGTAAGACAGTGTATTTTACGTTCACATGGTACAGAGGAAGGTCAAATACCACCAGGGTCATTGATACCCCTGTCTTACAACGCCTGCGGAAGCCTTGTCAAATACGTGTTTATAGGTGACGGTTTGACCCGCGCCATCAGCTGTTCTTAAGAGGTCATAAAGGGAGATGAATCATTCCCGTGGAAGTGACTTTTAACGTTCATGGTACAGAGGAAGGGTCAAGCTACCGGGTCATTATCTACCTCTGGAAATGTCCCCCATAACATACAAGCCTTGTCAGAAAATGTGACTCATTGACCTCAAGCATCGCCGCCCCCCAAAATCATCGGCCTGCAGTGAGGGTTTTCAGGCCCTGCTGCTGCTCTGCTTCTAAGGTGAGAAAAAAAAGGGTCGTCGCTTTCCCGTGGGTGTTTTCTCCCACCTTCATAGTACCAGAGTTACGTCATGCTGACGGACGAGTGTGTGACGTGGCAGCAGCAGTGTTTAAATGTGTTACGTGATCCCAGAGAGTGTTACACGTTGTGACATTAGTAGTATTCTGTTACCTGGATACATGATAGGGCTGTTACTGGCTGTGTTACGTCACTGTGTTAAGGTGACGGGCTGTGACGTGGGCTCTCAGGTGTTATGCAGTGTTAACAGTGCCACCGACAGTTCCAAGTTCAGCAGGTGTTACGTGATGCAAGACAGATTAGTTACCCAGTGTTACAGTGTCTTGTTAACCACCTACCTGGTGTGACCCCCCTCCTGTGATGTGGGCTCAGCCAGGGTGTTTAATATGCAGTGCCACAGACAGTGTTATGTTACCAGGCAGTGTTCACAGTGGCATAGATTCGTGTGGTGCCAGAATCAGTGTGATGCCAGCCATTCGTGCCGTGACGGCAAATGTATAGAATAACACCCATGTGACCCTAGGACCCTGTACAGAGGCTTCGGGAATATTCGCACCGCTGTGATGTAGTACTCTTGTTAATTAAAGTTAATCTCACGTCAAGGAAGAGGAAGAGGTAGAGGAGGAGGAGGAAGAGGAGGAGGAGAAAGAGGAGGAAGAGGAGGAGGAGAAGGAGGAAGAGGAAGAGGAGGAGGAGGAAGAGGAGGAGGAGGAGGAGGAGGAGGAGGAGGAGGAAGAGGAGGAGGAGGAAGAGGAGAAAGAGGAAGAGGAGGAGGAGGAGGAGGAAGAGGAGGAAGAGGATGAGGAGGATAAGGAGGAAGAGGAGGAAGAGGAGGAGGAAGAAGAGGAAGAAGAGGAGGAAGAGGAGGAGGAGGAGGAGGAGGAGGAGGAGGAAGAGGAGGAAGAAGAGGAAGAAGAGAAGGAAGAGGAGGAAGAGGAAGAGGAATAGGAAGAGGAAGAGGAGGAGGAGGAAGAGGAGGGAAGAGATAAGATGAGGAGAGAGGAGGAGGATGGGAAGAGAGGAAGAAGAGGAAGGAGGAGGGACGGAGAGGAGGAGGAAGAGGAGGAGAGGGAAGAGTTGGAGGAGGAAGAGGACGAGGAGGAGGAGGAAGAGGAGGAGGATGAGGAGGATGAGGAGGAAGAGAAGGAGGAGGAGGAGGAAGAGGAGGAGGAGGAAGAGGACGAAGAGGAAGGAGCAGAGGAGGAAGACAGGAGAGGAGAGAGGAGGAGGATTAGGAAGAGAGGAGGAGAGGAGGAGGATTAAGAGGAGGAGGAGGAGGAAGAAGAACAGGAGGATGTGAGGAAAGGGAAGAGGAGGATGAGGAAGAGAGGAGGAGGGAGGAGGAGGAGGAGGAAGAGGAGGTGAGGAGGGAGAAGAGAGGATGAGGAGGAGGAGGAGGATGAGGATGAGGAGGAGGAGGATGAGGAGGATGAGGAGGATGAGTAGGAGGAGGAGGAGGATGAGGAGGAGGAGGAGGAGGAAGAGGAGGAGGAGGAGGAGGAGGAAGAGGATGATGAGTAGGAAGAGGAGAACAAAAATAGAGGAGGAGGGTGAGAAGAAGAGGAAGAGGAGGATGAGGGGAGGAGGAGGAGGACAGAGGAGGAGGAGGAGGAGGAGGAGGAGGAGGAGGAGAGGAGGAGGAGGAAGAGGAAGAGGAAGAGGAGGAATAAGAGGAAGAGACAGGAAGAGGAGAAGAGGAGGAGGAAGAGGAGGAAGAGGAGGAGGAGGAGGAGGAAGAGGAGGAGGAGGAAGGAGGAGGAGGAGAGGAGAAGGAGGAGGAAGAGGAGGAGGGAGGAGGAGAGAAGAGATTAAGGAGAATACAGTACAACAGAATACAACAGAATAAACAAAACACAAATAGAATACATTAAAATGCACAGAACAGAGAATACATTAAAATACAAACTGAATACAAAATACAGCAGAATACAACAGAATACAACAAGAGAATACACAAATAAACAGAATAAAAACAGGATACAGCCGGAAGGGGAGAGGAAGAGGAAGAGGAGATGAGAAGAGGAGGAGGAGGAGGAAGGAGAAGGAAGAGGAAGAGGAGGAAGAGGTGAGGAGGAGGATTAATATATAAAAGTAAAAGAGTTGTAGGAGGAAGAAGAAGAGGACAGGAAGAGGACGAAGATGAGGTGAAGGAAGAGAAGAAATAAGAGGAAGAGGAAGAGATGGAAGAGGAGGAGGAGGAGGAAGAGGAGGAAGAGGAGGAGGAGGTGGAGGCAGGAGGAGTATGGAAGAGGAGGAAGGAAGAGGAGGAGGAGAGGAGGAGGAGGAAGAGAAGAAGATAGAGTAAGAAGAGAGAGGAAGGGAGGAGAGGAAGAGTAGGAGGAGGAGAAGGAAGGAGGAGGAAGAGAGAGGAAGAAGAGGAGAGGAGAGGAGGCGAAGAGGAGGAAGGAAGAGTACGAGGAGGAGGTGAGGAGGTGAAGAGGAAGAAGATTAGGAGTAAGAAGAGGAGGAAGGGAGGAGGAGGAAGAGTAGGAGGAGGAAGAAGGAAGGAGGAGGAAGAGGAGGAGGAAGAAGAGGAGGAGAAAGAGGAGGATTTAAAGGAGGAGGAAGAGTAGGAAGAGATGGAGGAAGTAGGAGGAAGAGGAGGGGGAAGAGGCGGAGGAGGGAGGAGGAAGAGGAAGAGGAGGAGGAGGATGAAGTGGATGTAGAAGAGGAGGAAGAGGAGGAGGAAGTGTGTCCCTGCTTCAGGACTTCTGGGGGCTTTTTAGGTCCCCCAGGCCCCTCACCCAAGGACGGAAAAAAGAAGGAGCTCGAGTGGTAGAGATAGCCTGTCTGAACCCTCGCTTCCTACAAATCAACAAGAATAACATTCCGCAGGTCTGGGGCGTTGCCTCCAATCCGGACCCGTGGGGGAACGTCTCTTGTCGTTTGCAGGGGCAAATCGAGACAGTCGGAGTCTTGTATTCTCTTTTAATCGTCACGCTGAGCGGAAAGCACAACCGAAGGAGAGATGAGCTTTCCCCGGTATACAGCGTGAGGTCGAAGTGCTGGCTGGTGCTGTTGTCGGCGCAGCTCGAGTGAAGAGCAGGCAAGAGAGTGGTGCTGGAGAGAAGGCTGGAGAGGATGTTGTCCGTAGGAGAGCTGGATCCGTTGTGGCCGGGCCCGCTGGCTGTGTTGCTTTTATACCCCGCGGGCGCTTCCCATGGTGCTACTGTTCTCGGCGGCGACGCTGATTGGCTGTCCCGTATGACGTAGTGGGAAGCTGGCAAGCAATACAATAAAATAGTACAGAATACAAAGAAATACAGCAGAATACAATGAAATACAATAAAATACAATAAAATAAAACAGAATACCCTAAAATACAACGGAATACAATAAAATACAACAGAATACAATGAAATAGAGCAGAATACAATGAAATAGAACGTAAAACAATAAAATACAACAGAATACAGTGAAATAGAGGAGAATACAATAAAATACAAGAGAATACAATAGAATACAATGAAATCTAACAGAATAGAATGAAATCCAACAAAATACAATAAAATACAACAGAATACAATGATTGAAAGGTTGATGGTGTTAATAGGCTATGCTAGAAAGGCTGATGGTGTTAATAGGCTAATGTAGAAAGGTTGGTGTTGTTAATAGGCTAATGTAGAAAGGCTGATGGTGTTAATAGGCTAATGTAGAAAGGTTGGTGTTGTTAATAGGCTAATGTAGGAAGGTTGATGGTGTTAATAGGCTACGATAGAAATGTTGCTTGTGTTAATAGGCTACGATAGATAGTTTGATGGTGTTAATAGGATACACTAGAATGGTTGTTGGTGTTAATAAGGTAATGTAGAAAAGTTTATGGTGTTAATAGGGTACGATAGAAAGGTTGATGGTGTTAAAAGGCTAATGTAGAAAAGTTTATGGTGTTAATAGGCTACGAACTAGAACAGAATACAATGAAATACAACAGAATGCAATAAAATACAAGAGAATACAATGAAATATAACGGAATATAATAATATAGAAGAAAATACAATGGAATACAACAGCATACAATGAAATCCAACAAAATACAATGAAATACTCCACAATACAATAAAATACAACAGAATAGAAAGAAATACAACAGAATACAATGAAATACAAGAGAATACAATAAAATACGACAGAATACCATAAAATACAACAGAATACAATAAAATACAAGAGAATACAATGAAATACAACATAATTCAATGAAATATAACGTAAAACAATAAAATACAACAGAATGCAGTGAAATACAGGAGAATACAATAAAATACAACAGAATACAATAAAATAAAATAAAAAAATACAATGAAATATAACAGAATAGAATGCAATACAACAGAATAGAATAAAATGCAGCAGAATACAATGAAATCCAACAAAATACCATGAAATATTAGTAAATACAACAAAATACAACAGAATACAATGATTGAAAGGTTGATGGTGTTAATAGGCTATGCTAGAAAGGCTCATGTTGTTAATATGCTAATGTAGAAAGGTTGATGTTGTTAATAGGCTAATGTAGAAAGTTTCATGGTGTTAATAGGCTAATGTAGAAATGTTCATTGTGTTAATAGGCTACGATAGATAGTTTGATGGTTTTAATAGGCTACGATAGAAAGATCGATGTTGTTAATAGGCTAATGTAGTGTAATAACATAATTCATTAAAATACTAGAGAATACAACAGAATACATTAAAATACAACATAATACAAGAGAATACAATAAAATACAAGAGAATACAACAGAATACATTAAAATACAACAGAATACAAGAGATTACATTAAAATACAACAGAATACACTAAAATACATAATTGAACAGAATATATTAAAATAGAACAGAATACAACAGACTAAAATAAAATACAACAGAATACAACAGAAGACAACATTATACATTAAAATACAACAGAATACAAGAGAATACATTAAAATACAACAGAATACAACAGAACACATTAAAATACAACAGAATACCATAAAATACAGCAGAATACAACAGAATACAATGAAATACAGCAGAATACAATGAATTACAGCGTAAAATAATAAAATACAACAGAATGCAGTGAAATACAGGATAATACAATAAAATACAACAGAATGCAATAAAATAAAAAAGAATACAATGAAATATAACAGAATAGAATGCAATACAACAGAATAGAATAAAATGCAACAGAATACAATGAAATCCAACAACATACCATGAAATACTAATAAATACAACAGAATACAATGATTGAAAGGTTGATGGTGTTAATAGGCTATGCTAGAAAGGCTCATGTTGTTAATATGCTAATGTAGGAAGGTTGATGTTGTTAATAGGCTAATGTAGAAAGTTTCATGGTGTTAATAGGCTAATGTAGAAAGGTTCATTGTGTTAATAGGCTACGATAGATAGTTTGATGGTTTTAATAGGCTACGATAGAAAGATCGATGTTGTTAATAGGCTAATGTAGTGTAATAACATAATACATTAAAATACAAGAGAATACAACAGAATACATTAAAATACAACATAATACAAGAGAATACAATAAAATACAAGAGAATACAGCAGAATACAACAGAATATATTAAAATACAACAGAATACAACAGAATACAATAAAATACAACAGAATACAACAGAAGACAACATAATACATTAAAATGCAACATAATACAACAGAATACAAGAGAATACATTAAAATCCAACATAATACAACAGAATACATTAAAATACAACAGAATACCCAAAAATACTAAAGAATAGAACAGAATACAATGAAATACAGCAGAATACAATGAAATACAACGTAAAACAATAAAATACAACAGAATGCAGTGAAATACAGGAGAATACAATAAAATACAACAGAATACAGTAAAATATAATAGAATACAATGAAATATAACAGAATAGAATGCAATACAACAGAATAGAATAAAATGCAACAGAATACAATGCAATACAACAAAATACAATGAAATACTAATAAATACAACAAAATACAACAGAATACAATGATTGAAAGGTTGATGGTGTTAATAGGCTATGCTAGAAAGCCTCATGTTGTTAATATGCTAATATAGAAAGGTTGATGTTGTTAATAGGCTAATGTAGAAAGATTCGTGGTGTTAATAGGCTAATGTAGAAAGGTTCATAGTGTTAATAGGCTACGATAGATAGTTTGATCGTTTTAATAGGCTACGATAGAAAGATCGATGTTGTTAATAGGCTAATGTAGTGTAATAACATAATACATTAAATACAACAGTACAAAATACATCAGAATACAACTTAAAACAATAAAATACAACAGAATACATTAAAATACAACAGAATATAATAAAATACAACAGAATACAAATAAGAAATACAAGAGAATACATGAGTAGAATACATTAAAAGTGGGGACAAACTGAATAGAAACTGAACACAAATGAGAACATGGGTCAAAAATACTAGAGAAACAATGGTGAATATATCAGAATCTAATAAATATGGAATAAGCAAGAGAAATAATAAAAATACAAGAGAATACAGGCAGAATACAAACAGAATTATGTATTAAAATATGCAAATAGAATACAACAGAACATGTAACAAACACAACAGAATACAACAGAAGACAACATACTGATTAAAACGTGCAAAATATATAATACAACAGAAATGGCTATTATATCACATTAAAAACTAACAGAATACAACAGAATACATTAACACAAATAGTTCCAAAAAATAATAAAGAGAACAGAATATAAATAACACAGTAGAATACAATACAATGTAAACAATAAAATAACAGAATGCAGTGAAATACAGAGACAAAATAATATTGTAGCAAAAATATAGAATACAAATGAAAATATAACAGAACAGAAATGTACACAAATATAACAGAATGAAATGCAACAGAGTACAACGAAATCCAACAAAATATAATGAAATACTAATAAATACATCAAAATACAACAGAATACAATGATTGAAAGGTTAATGGTGTTAATATATGCTAGAAAGGCTCATGTAGGCTAATATAGAAAGGTTGATGTTGTTAATAGGCTAATGTAGAAAGTTTCATGGTGTTAATAGGCTACGATAGAAAGGTTCATTTTGTTAATAGGCTACGATTGATAGTTTGATGGTGTTAATAGGCTACGATAGAAAGGTTGATGTTGTGAAAAGGCTAATGGAAGGTCATACCATAATACATTAAAATACAACCGAATACAATAAAATAATATAGAATACATTAAAATATAACAGAATACAACAGAATACATTAAAATACAACAGAATATAATAATATACAGCAGAATGCACCAGAATACAACAGAATAAATCAGAATACATTAAAATACAACCGAATACAACCGAATGCAACAGAATACAACAGAACCCATTAAAATACAACAGAATGCAACATAATAAATTAAAATGGAACAGAATACAACAGAATGCATTAAAATACAACAGAATAAAATAAAATATAAGAGAATACAACAGAATACAACAACAGAATACATTAAAATACAAGAAAATACAATAAAATAAAACAGAATACAACAGAATACATTAAAATACAACAGAATACAACAAAATACAACAAGAGAATACATTAAAATATAATAGAATACTACAGAATATAGTAAAATACAACAGAATACAACAGAATACACTAAAATACAACAGAAAGCAACTGAATACATTGAAATACAACAGAATACAAGAGAATACAATAAAATACAACAGAAAACAACAGAAGACAACATAATATTTTAAAATATAACAGAATACAACAGAATACAATAGAATACAAGAGAATACAACAGAATACAACAGAATACATTAAAAACAACAGATTACATTAATATATAACATAATACACTAAAATACAACATAATTCAACAGAATACATTAAAATACAACAGAATACAACAGAATATAATAAAATACAACAGAAGACAACATAATACATTAAAATATAACAGAATAAAATAAAATACAATAGAATACAATGAAATATAACAGAATAGAATGAAATACAGCAGAATAATACAGAAGACAACATAATACATGAAAATACAACAGAATACAATAGAAGACAACAGAATAAATTAAAATACAACAGAATGCAACAGAATACATTAAAATACAACAGAATACCATAAAATACAACAGAATACAACAGAATACAATGAAATACAACAGAATACAATGAAATACAACGTAAAACAATAAAATACAACAGTATGCAGTGAAATACAGGAGAATACAATAAAATACAACAGAATACAATAAAATACAATAGAATACAATGAAATATAACAGAATAGAATGAAATACAGCAGAATACAATAGAATGCGACAGAATACAGTGAAAGCCAATGAAATACTAATAAATACAACAAAATACAACAGAATACAATGATTGAAAGGTTCATGGTGTTAATATGCTATGCTAGAAAGGCTCATGTTGTTAATAGGCTAATGTAGAAAGGTTGATGTTGTCAATAGGCTAATGTAGAAAGTTACATGGTCTTAACAGGCTACGATAGAAGGGTTCACTGTGTTAATAGGCTACGATAGATAGTTTGATGGTGTTAATAGGCTACGATAGAAAGGTTGATGTTGTTAATAGGCTAATGTACGGTAATAACATAATACATTAAAATAAAACAGAATACATTAAAATACAACAGAATACAACAGAAAACATTAAAATACAACAGAATACAACTGAATACTGTAAAATACAACAGAGGACAACATAATACATTAAAATACAACAGAATACAACAGAATACATCAAAATACAACAGAAAAAGACAAAATACAACAGAATACCATAAAATACAACAGAATACAATGAAATACAACAAAATACAATGAAATATAACAAAATACAATGAAATACAACAAAACACAATGAAATACAAAAAAATACAATGAAATACAATGAAATACAACTTATATACAATACAATACAACAAAATACAATGAAATACAACAAAATATAATGAAATACAACAAAATACAACAAAATACAACAAAATACAATGAAAGACAATGAAATACAACAAAAATACAATGAAATACAATAAAATACTATGAAATACAACAAAATACAATGAAATACAAAAAAATAAAATGAAATACAATGAAATACAACAAAATACAACAAAATACAATGAAATACAACAAAATACAATGAAATACAATGAAATACAAAAAAATACAATGAAATACAATGAAATACAAATAATACAATATCAACATATGAAAATACAATACAATGCAAAATACAATGAAATACAACAAAATACAATGAAATACAATATACAATGAATACAATGAAATACAACAAATACAACAAAATACAATGAAATACAACATGAAATACAACAATAATACAATGAAATACATAAAATGCAACAACAATGAATACAACAAAATACATGAAAATACAATGAAATACAACAAATACAAAATACATGACAATAAAATACAATACAATGAAATACAACAAAATGCAATGAAATACAACAAATACAAGACAATACAATACACAAATACAATGAAATACAAAAAATGCACTGAATGAAATACAAATACAATGAAATACAACAGAAATACAATGAAATACAATGAAATCAACAAATACAATGAAATACAACAATATGCAATGAAATACAACAAAATACAACAAAAATACAATGAAATACAATGAAATACAATGAAATACAAGAAAATACAATGATAAACAATGAAACACAATGAAATACAATGAAATACAACAAAATACAATGAAATAAATTCAATGAAATACAACAAATACAATGAAAAAATACAATTAAATACAAATACAACAAAATACAATGAAATACAATGAAATGCAACATACAATGAAATACAACAAAATACAATGAAATACAATTGTGACTCATTGACAACAAAAATACAATGAAATACAACAAAATACTGCTTCTAAAATACAACAAAATTGAAAACAATGAAATACACCGTGCTACATGAAATATGTGTTACGTGATCCCAGAGAGTGTTACACGTTGTGACATTAGTAGTATTCTGTTACCTGGACACATGATAGGGCTGTTACTGGCTGTGTTACGTCACTGTGTTAAGGTGACGGGCTGTGACGTGGGCTCTCAGGTGTTATGCAGTGTTAACAGTGCCACCGACAGTTCCATGTTCAGCAGGTGTTACGTGATGCAAGACAGATTAGTTACCCAGTGTTACAGTGTCTTGTTAACCACCTACCTGGTGTGACCCCCCTCCTGTGATGTGGGCTCAGCCAGGGTGTTTAATATGCAGTGCCACAGACAGTGTTATGTTACCAGGCAGTGTTCACAGTGGCATAGATTCGTGTGGTGCCAGAATCAGTGTGATGCCAGCCATTCGTGCCGGGGACGGCAAATGTATAGAATAACACCCATGTGACCCTAGGACCCTGTACAGAGGCTTCGGGAATATTCGCACCGCTGTGATGTAGTACTCTTGTTAATTAAAGTTAATCTCACATCAAGGCTGACCTGATCAAGGCTACAGCAGGTCACACAATCATCACCACAAGCTCTTTAGTGGGTGTGCGTTTAGGGCGGGGTGTGGTGGTAATTACAACATTTCTAGCACATCCAGCCTGGTTTTGACAAGCCAGCAGACGTGTTTATGTCACAAGGGGGGTACTTTTCCACGCGGGCTTTTCCCTTTCTTCACCCCGGAGCTCGCAGTCTCTCTCTCTCTCATGTACCTTTAAGGAAGAAAGGGCCATGGAAATTTTACAGTAAAGAGAAATAAGAGAAATTACTACCCTTAACACACTACTGGTAACCTAAGCTGTGGGGGAAAATGACTTCATTACATAAGAACATAGAAATACTTATTCCTGCTTTGGTCAGTATATGATGCTCTTTATTATGGGGATGCTGCTATTTTACAGAAACCGTGCGCTGAATGGATGACTTTTTAATGCTGGAGGTGCCCCGCCCTGCACGTCACGACCTGCCCCGGCATCAGTTGGTAAATAATGCGTAGTACTGTTAATGGTTATCCAGCACACAGCTAGGTGGGCAATATTGTTATCATATATATTACCCATGAGCTGGTTCTGTTTAAAGCAAGAATTATTACCTCATAAAACCTAACGTGTGCCGCTGATGCAATACATTGTCCGAGGTGTGATCGGATCGCTAGGAAGTTTAGTGTTATTTAATTCTAACCTAACCTAATGAACAAGACCTAACATGACACCTGAATGACCTGTGTCTCTGCCAGAATACAATGGCTGTTATAAAACTTTTCACATTTTTTTCAGAAGTTTTCAATATTCCGTAAGCTGTTAGTTAGTATTAAGATACTAACATAATGTATTAAACCTCCTGTGAAACGTCGCTAATATGTATATTGTATACCACCGTCAGGGTAAGTGTCAGGGAGGGATTTTAAGTGTCTTCCACCAAATTGTCTGAGGTGGTGGGCACTTTTTCATATATATATGATGAGTGTATTTACTCATGAGAATATTGTTTACATGAGTTAGTTTACTTTTTACAACTCTTAAGCTGAATTACAATTATTAGATTTAAAACCTCAATTCCACCAACAGTTATAAATACTGTTAATCTTATAGCTCAGTTCAAATTACAGCTACTCTTCCTCGTCAGTCTCCTCGCTTTTGCGCAGTGCCAGCCCTGAAGCAGCCTCCCGAGGCCTCCACCACCTGTGGCTTCGCGACAGGCGGCCTCGTGAGCACAACACATGGCCCTCAGGGCGTCGACACTGCCGATTGAGTCACACGCCTGGTACACTTGTTGCCTCAGTGTCACATCACGGAGGACTCCATTATCTTCTTAAGCGACAAGTACTCCAACAAATCTGTGCTACGCTGTGGGCACTTAAAGGCACAGTCTGTCGCTTTCTGTGTGCACTTGGTTATGTACTCACTGACACACTCCTGCTCCTAAGCTGTGGGGAAAATGACTTTTACATGAGATAATCTTATTCCTGCTGGTCAGTATATGATGCTCTTTATTATGGGGATGCTGATTTTACAGAAACCGAGGCGCTGAATGGATGACTTTTTAATGCTGGAGGTCCACTCCCTGACGCTTACGCCCGTCACGACCTGCCCCGGCATCAGTTGGTAAATAATGCGTAGTACTGTTAATGGTTATCAGCACACAGCTAGGTGGGCAATATTGTTATCATATATATTACCCATGAGCTGGTTCTGTTTAAAGCAAAATTATTACCTCTTAAAACCTAACGTGTGCCGCTGATGCAATACATTGTCTGAGGTGTGATCGGATCGCTAGGAAATTTAGTGTTATTTAATTCTAACCTAACCTAATGAACAAGACCTAACATGACACCTGACTGACCTGTGTCTCTGCCAGAATACAATGGCTGTTATAAAACTTTTCACATTTTTTCAAGTTTTCAATATTCCGTAAGCTGTTAGTTAGTATTAAGATACTAACATAATGTATTAAACCTCCTGTGAAACGTCGCTAATATGTATGTGTATACCACCGTCAGGGGTAAGTGTCAGGGAGGATTTTTAAGTGTCTTCCACCAAATTGTCTGAGGTGGTGGGCACTTTTTCCTTATATATATGATGAGTGTATTTACTCATGAGAATATTGTTTATTGAGTTAGTTTACTTTTTACAACTCTTAAGCTGAATTACAATTATTAGATTTAAAACCTCAATTCCACCAACAGTTATAAATACTGTTAATCTTATAGCTCAGTTCAAATTACAGCTACTCTTCCTCGCACTCAGTCTCCTCGCTTTGCGCAGTGCCAGCCACTTTGAGCAACCTCCGCCCCCGGGCCTCCACCACCTGTGGCTTCGCGACAGGCGGCCTCGTGAGGCACATGGCCCTCAGGGCGTCGACACTGCCGATTGAGTCACACGCCTGGTACACTTGTTGCCTCAGTGTCACGTCACGGAGGACTCCATTATCTTCTTAAGCGACAAGTACTCCAACAAATCTGTGCTACGCTGTGGGCACTTAAAGGCACTGATCTGTCGCTTTCTGTGTGCACTTGGTATGTACTCACTGACACACTCCTGCTCCTGCCTCACTCCGAAGAACTCTGCCCACTGCTGCCTGAGTAGATGGCCGAAGGACGAGCTTGCCGATGGCGTCAAGGCCGTGGGTGGAGTCAGGGTGCTCCACTGGTCCATAGTGAAGCGTGCGTCCAGGGCCCACTGCAGGGGCACATTGGAGCCTGACGTGTTGCACTGCCTCCTGTGGCAGCCACCTGCACAGAAGCAGCCAGCACTCCATGGACCTCCTCCGTGACTTAAAGGCGGCTGGCGACATCTCCAGCTCGAACTTCTCTGGAGCGGAGGCTGGTGACAACCGGGAGAGTGGTCAGTTAGTATCAGACTTCCGTTCACTGTGCCATGTAAGATGTCTGGCTAAGGAAATGCAGGGCGTGTGTGCTCCCGTTTACTGAGTGAGTCAGTAACTGACAAAGGTTCTCCTCGCCGGTGCGGGCGCAGGCAGAAAACATCTCGGCACGTCCAACAGGAACCCCTTATGGGCGGTTGCCTACGTCACTATACGTCATTACTACGTCGCATAACCATTGACTTTACACATAAGGCACTGAGGGTGCACTCTATGATATGGTTACATCCTCATAAGTACATAAGTGAATATTCATGAGTATTCTACATGGCTTGGGTTTACATGATTCTCGTCCTTTAGCCGGTGTTGGGCACGATGAGCCTCTTGGCTGTCTTGACGGCGACCTGGCCCTTCCGTTGGATTGTGGGTATTGGGCAGAGGACATGCACCAACACGCCCCACTTTTCAGGAACTCCATCATCTCGTCGCTGTGGCCAGGTTCATTAGATCCGTGGATACTTGCTCCGGGGCCCCCAGCGGGCGAATGTCGCCGCAGTTGCGTCTTGATTCTCTGGGACGTGGCGCCGTGTGAAGTGAGCTATTTCCAGCCAGCCGGCAGCCTGTCGGTGTAGGCCATGTGTGTGTCCTTCGTGCTGGAACATGTCGGCCACCGTCTGCTGGAACAGGTACTCAGAGGGCGGCAGCATCGCCAGCGTTTCAGCGGGCTGCGATGGGCGCGTGTTTAGCATTCTGTGCACGTGGGCGGTGGTGCCGCAGGTCCCCTCAATCGGCAGTATACACACTGCCTCGCCCTCCGCACATGGCAATCAGGCCCTGGTGGCTGGCGTGTGGGTTTGCTGCTACCTGCTGTCGGAGAAGCTTCAGGGGATGACGAGGCGCACGTACCCTGGTCAAACATGTATGTCACTACGTCATGCATCACTGCCAGCCTGTCCCTCGCCCTAGAAGGGACGCAGGATGCCACTTCTTGTGTGCTTTATGCTGGTGCCAGTCACCCGCCATGACCTTGGCGACTAACATCTGGTACGTCAGGTCGTCGTGGCGGCCTGCTTGACCTCCTCTTCGTCCACCGCGTCCCTCCCGGTCGGTGCAGGCTATGACTGCGGCGGCGACTGCCCGATGATATCCTCGTCCGTCGAGGTCCGCTGTTGTCGGGGTGCCCTGAGAGCTGGGTAGCGGGACAGAAAGTCGGCGGCAGTGTTGCTCTTCCCAGGAGGTGTTGATTTGGAATCGGAACTGTAGTGTTCGTTCCCTGAAAGAGCCTGGGGTTGACAACGCTCGTCAGAGCTGTCTCTTCACAAGGGGTGAGGTTGGGCATCCCAGCAGGAACAACCTCGCCTTTTGGAGGAATAATGGGGTCAGTAAATTGCGTGGTGATAATGAAAGGGGCGGGGTTAATGGTAATGGGGGGGCTAATGGGTGTAGGTGAAACTCGAAAATGGATCATGTGAGGTGTCAAATACTGGAGTTAATGGGGTCAGTAAATTGCGTGGTGATAATGAGAGGGCGGGGTTGATGGTAATGGGGGGGCTAATGGGGTGTGTGGAATTCGTAATTAGGTCATGTTCGATGTCGAATCATGGGTAAATGGGGTCAATAAATTGCGTGGTGATAATTAAAGGGGGCAGGGGTTAATGGTAATTGGGGGAGGGGCTAATGGGGAGTAGATGAAATTTGAAATAGGTCATGTGTGTCAAATACTGGGTAAATGGGGTCAGTAAATTGCGTGGTGATAATTCAGAGGGGCGGGGTGAATGGTAATGGGGGATTGCCATTAATGGGTAGGTGAAATTCGTAATTTGTTCATGTTCGGTGTCGAATAATGGGTAAATGGGGTCAGTAAATTGCGTGGTGATAATTAAAGGGGCGGGGGTTAATGGTAATGGGGGGGTTATTAGGGATGAGGTGGATTTCGTAATTGGTGATGTTCGGTGTCAGATGATGGTGATAGGGTCAATAAATTGTGATGATAATTAGGGGTTTGGGGATGGGTGGGCTCAAAATGGAATTAAGCGGTGTGTCCATTTTGGGTAAATGGGGCATTAAATTTGTGGTGATGTCCAGAGGCAAGGGTGAATGGTATTAGAGGCTTATTAGAGTAGGTGGAATTCGTAATTTGGTCATGTTTCACGGTGTCGAATAGGTAAATGGGAACGTGGTACGTGGTGATGGTAAAGGGGCAAGGGTTGTGTTATTGGGGGCTGTGGGAGTATGAATTCCTTGGTGGGTCGTGTTGGTATGAATAATGGGTATAGGGTCAGTAATTGTGTGGTGATAATTAAAGGGGCGAGTTTGTGGTAATGGGTGGGGCAATGGAACTCAATAGGTCATCGAATGATGGGTAAATGGGGTCAGTAAATTAATTAAAAGGGCGGGGTTGTGGTGGGGGTAGATTCAGAATTAAATTTAGGTGGCAATAAGGGTAGTAGGGTCAGCCAAATTGCGTGCTGTGGTAAAAAGGCGAGGTTACTTGAGAGAGCTGTGTGGGAGTAAATTGTATTCGTAGTACCACAGCACAGTCTGTGCTAGACTTTCATATGTTCACCAAAACTTACGTCCTTGTACTGAGCTCATGTGTAGATTCTTGGCCCCACGTCATGCTTACTGGGCTTCGTGATGTAGATTCCCCAAGCGTCATGTGCTGGGCTTTCGTGGTATGAAGTTCTGTAGCCTGATCATATGCTGGACTCGTGATGTATTTCACCACAGCACAATCATGTATGAACTCGTGATATGTATTTCACCACAGCCTGTCATGTGCTGGACTCGTGTTATGTGTTCGCCACAGCCTGATCATCATGGACTCTCGTGATATATGTTCTGCAGCCTGATCATGTGCTGTGAACTCGTGATATGTACTTACAGCCCAGTCATGTGCTGGACTTTCGTATGTATTGCAGCACAGTCATATTACTGGAGCTTTCATGTGCTGTATCTTCACCCTTTGTCCTTATGTGCTGGGCTTTCATGTACTTCCACACAGCCTGTCATATGCTGGGCTTTCATGTATTACCTTTGTCATATGCTGGGCTTTCATGTGCTCCTTGTTACAATCATATGCTGAGCATGTATATGTTCACCACTTGCCTGTCTCTTGCTGAGCTCGTATTATGTCTTCCACACAGCACAGTCATGTTTCATGTCTTATTTACCATGCTTTGTCATGTGCTGAACTTTCATGTGTATTACACACTTGTCATGTACTGAACATGTGCTGTGTGTCATGCTGAAACCATGTAAATTTCACCTTTGTGTGCTGAGACTCATGATATATATTTCACCACACTTGAATCACATGCTGAGACTTTCTTTATTCTGTTGTATTCTGTTGTATTCTCTTTATTCTGTTGTATTCTGTTGTATCTTTGTTAATTCTTGTATCTTTGTTCTGTTGTATTCTCTTTTATTCTGTTGTATTCTGTTGTATTCTCTTTTATTCTGTTGTATTCTGTTGTATTCTCTTTTATTCTGTTGTATTCTCTTTATTCTGTTGTATTCTGTTGTATTCTCTTTTTATTCTGTTGTATTCTGTTGTATTCTTTTATTCTCTGTTGTATTCTGTTGTATTATCTTTATTCTGTTGTATTCTGTTGTATTCTCTTTTATTCTGTTTGTATTCTGTTGTATTCTATCTTTATTTCTGTTGTATTCTGTTGTATTCTGTATTATCTTTTATTCTGTTGTATTCTGTTGTATTCTCTTTTATTCTGTTGTATTCTGTTGTATTCTCTTTTATTCTGTTGTATTCTGTTGTATTCTCTTTATTCTGTTGTATTCTGTTGTATTATCTTTTATTCTGTTGTATTCTGTTGTATTCTCTTTTATTCTGTTGTATTCTGTTGTATTATCTTTATTCTGTTGTTGTTCTTTGTATTCTGTTGTATTCTGTTGTATTCTCTTTTTTATTCTGTTGTATTCTGTTGTATTATGTTGTATTCTCTTGTATTATCTTTTGTATTCTGTTGTATTCTCTTTTTATTCTGTTGTATTCTGTTGTATTCTCTTTTTATTCTGTTGTATTCTGTTGTATTCTCTTTTATTCTGTTGTATTCTGTTGTATTCTCTTTGTTGTATTCTGTTGTATTCTCTTTTTATTCTGTTGTATTCTGTTGTATTCTCTTTGTATTCTGTTGTATTATCTTTTTATTCTGTTGTATTCTGTTGTATTCTCTTTTATTCTGTTGTATTCTCTTTTATTCTGTTGTATTCTGTTGTATTCTGTTGTATTCTCTTTTATTCTGTTGTATTCTGTTGTATTCTCTTTTATTCTGTTGTATTCTGTTGTATTATCTTTTATTCTGTTGTATTCTCTTTTATTCTGTGGTATTCTGTTGTATCTTTTATTCTGTTGTATTCTGTTGTATTCTCTTTTATTCTGTTGTATTCTCTTTTTATTCTGTTTTGTATTCTGTTGTATTCTCTTTTATTCTGTTGTATTCTCTTTTATTCTGTTGTATTCTTTTATTCTGTTGTATTCTGTTGTATTCTCTTTATTCTGTTGTATTCTGTTGTATTCTCTTTATTCTGTTGTATTATCTTTTATTCTGTTGTATTCTGTTGTATTTCTTTTATTCTGTTGTATTCTGTTGTATTCTCTTTTATTCTATTGTATTCTCTTTATATTCTGTTGTATTCTGTTGTATTCTCTTTATTCTGTTGTATTCTGTTGTATTCTCTTTTATTCTGTTGTATCTTCTCTTTTATTCTGTTGTATTCTGTTGTATTCTCTTTTTATTCTGTTGTATTCTCTTTATTCTGTTGTATTCTCTTTTATTCTGTATTTCTGTTGTATTCTGTTGTATTCTCTTTTATTGTATTCTGTTGTATTCTGTTGTATTCTGTTGTATTCTTTTATTCTGTTGTATTCTGTTGTATTCTCTTTTATTCTGTTGTATTCTGTTGTATTATCTTTATTCTGTTGTATTCTGTTGTATTCTCTTTTATTCTGTTGTATTCTGTTGTTATCTTTATTCTGTTGTATTCTGTTGTATTCTCTTTTTATTCTGTTGTATTCTGTTGTATTATCTTTTATTCTGTTGTATTCTCTCTTTATTCTGTTGTATTCTGTTGTATTCTCTTTTTATTCTGTTGTATTCTTTATTCTGTTGTATTCTGTTGTATTCTCTTTTATTCTGTTGTATTCTGTTGTATTCTGTTGTATTCTCTTTTTATTCTGTTGTATTCTGTTGTATTCTCTTTTATTCTGTTGTATTCTTGTTGTATTCTCTTTTTATTCTGTTGTATTATCTTTTATTCTGTTGTATTCTGTTGTATTCTCTTTGTATTCTGTTGTATTCTCTTTTATTCTGTTGTATTCTGTTGTATTCTCTTTTTATTCTGTTGTATTCTGTTGTATTCTCTTTTATTCTGTTGTTGTATTCTGTTGTATTCTCTTTTTATTCTGTTGTATTCTGTTGTATTCTCTTTTATTCTGTTGTATTCTGTTGTATTCTCTTTATTCTGTTTGTATTCTCTTTATTCTGTTGTATTCTCTTTTTATTCTGTTGTATTCTCTTTTATTCTGTTGTATTCTGTTGTATTTATCTTTTATTCTGTTGTATTCTGTTGTATCTCTCTGTTGTATTCTGTTGTATTCTTTTTATTCTGTTGTATTCTGTTGTATTCTCTTTTATTCTGTTGTATTCTGTTGTATTCTCTTTTATTCTGTTGTATTCTGTTGTATTATCTTTTATTCTGTTGTATTCTTGTATTATCTGTTGTATTCTGTTGTATTCTTTATTCTGTTGTATTCTGATGTATTCTCTTTTATTCTGTTGTATTCTCTTTTATTCTGTTGTATTCTGTTGTATTCTGTTGTATTCTGTTGTATTATCTTTTATTCTGTTGTATTCTGTTGTATTCTCTCTTTTATTCTGTTGTATTCTGTTGTATTCTCTTTTGTATTCTGTTGTATTCTGTTGTTCTTATTTTATTCTGTTGTATTCTGTTGTATTCTGTTGTATTATCTTTATTCTGTTGTATTCTGTTGTATTCTCTTTTTATTCTGTTGTATTCTGTTGTATTCTCTTTTATTCTGTTGTATTCTGTATTCTGTTGTATTCTCTCTTTTTATTCTGTTGTATTCTGTTGTATTCTCTTTATTCTGTTGTATTCTGTTGTATTCTCTTTTATTCTGTTGTATTCTGTTGTATTCTCTTTTTATTCTGTTGTATTCTCTTTGTATTCTCTTTATTCTGTTGTATTCTGTTGTATTCTGTTGTATTCTGTTGTATCTTCTTTTTATTCTGTTGTATTCTGTTGTATTCTCTTATTCTGTTGTATTCTGTTGTATTCTCTTTTATTCTGTTGTATTCTCTTTGTATTCTGTTGTATTCTGTTGTATTCTGTTGTATTCTCTTGTATTCTGTTGTATTCTGTTGTATTCTCTTTATTCTGTTGTATTCTGTTGTATTCTCTTTTATTCTGTTGTATTCTGTTGTATTCTCTTTTATTCTGTTGTATTCTCTTTATTCTGTTGTATTCTGTTGTATTCTGTTGTATTCTCTTTTATTCTGTTGTATTCTTTATTTCTGTTGTATTCTGTTGTATTCTTTTATTCTTATTCTCTTGTATTCTGTTGTATCTTCTTTATTCTGTTGTATTCTGTTGTATTCTCTTTTATTCTGTTGTATTCTCTTTTATTCTGTTGTATTCTGTTTTCTCTTTATTCTGTTGTATTCTCTTTTATTCTGTTGTATTCTGTTGTATTATCTCTTTTATTCTGTTGTATTCTGTTGTATTCTCTTTTATTCTGTTGTATTCTGTTGTATTCTCTTTTTATTCTGTTGTATTCTTCTTTTATTCTGTTGTATTCTGTTGTATTCTCTTTTATTCTGTTGTATTCTGTTGTATTATCTTTATATTCTGTTGTATTCTCTTTATTCTGTTGTATTCTCTTTGTATTCTGTTGTATTCTGTTGTATTCTCTTTTATCTGTTGTATTCTGTTTTATTCTGTTCTTATTCTGTTGTATTCTGTTGTATTCTCTTTTATTCTGTTGTATTCTGTTGTATTCTCTCTTTCTGTATTCTGTTGTATTCTCTTTTATTCTCTTTGTATTCTGTTGTATTCTCTTTTATTCTGTTGTATTCTTGTTGTATTCTCTTTATTCTGTTGTATTCTGTTGTATTCTCTTTTTATTCTGTTGTATTCTGTTGTATTATTCTCTTGTATTCTGTTGTATTCTCTTTATTCTGTTGTATTCTGTTGTATTTCTTCTTTATTCTGTTGTATTCTCTTTTATTCTGTTGTATCTCTTTGTATTCTGTTGTATTCTCTTTTGTATTCTGTTGTATTCTCTCTTTTATTCTGTTGTATTCTGTTGTATTCTCTTTTATTCTGTTGTATTCTGTTGTATTCTCTTTTATTCTGTTGTATTCTGTTGTATTCTCTTTTATTCTGTTGTATTCTGTTGTATTCTCTTTTATTCTGTTGTATTCTGTTGTATTCTCTTTTATTCTGTTGTATTCTGTTGTATTCTCTTTTATTCTGTTGTATTCTGTTGTAGTCTGTTGTATTCTCTTTTATTCTGTTGTATTCTGTTGTATTATCTTTTATTCTGTTGTATTCTCTTGTATTCTCTTTATTCTGTTGTATTCTGTTGTATTCTCTTTTATTCTGTTGTATTCTGTTGTATTCTCTTTATTCTGTTGTATTCTGTTGTATTCTGTTGTATTCTTTTATTCTGTTGTATTCTTTTATTCTGTTGTATTATCTTTTATTCTGTTGTATTCTTGTATTCTCTTTTATTCTGTTGTATTCTCTTTTATTCTGTTGTATTCTGTTGTATTTGTATTCTCTTTTATTCTGTTGTATTCTCTTGTATTCTGTTGTATTCTGTTGTATTCTCTTTTATTCTGTTGTATTCTCTTTTATTCTGTTGTATTCTGTTGTATTCTCTTTTATTCTGTTGTATTCTCTTTTATTCTGTTGTATTCTGTTGTATTCTCTTTTTATTCTGTTGTATTCTGTTGTATCTTTTATTCTGTTGTATTCTGTTGTATTCTCTTTTATTCTGTTGTATTCTGTTGTATTATCTTTATCTTTATTCTGTTGTATTCTGTTGTATTCATTGTCTTTATTCTGTTATTCCTTTGTATTCTGTTGTATTCTGTTGTATTATCTTTATTCTGTTGTATTCTGTTGTATTCTTGTATTCTCTTTTATTCTGTTGTATTCTGTTGTATTCTCTTTATTCTGTTGTATTGTATCTTTTATTCTGTTGTATTCTGTTGTATTCTCTTTATTCTGTTGTATTCTGTTGTATTCTCTTTTATTCTGTTGTATTCTGTTGTATTCTGTTGTATTCTTTTATTCTGTTGTATTCTTGTATTCTGTTGTATTCTGTTGTATCTTCTTTTATTCTGTTGTATTCTGTTGTATTCTCTTTTATTCTGTTGTATTCTGTTGTATTCTCTTTTTATTCTGTTGTATTCTGTTGTATTCTCTTTATTCTGTTGTATTCTGTTGTATTCTCTTTATTCTGTTGTATTCTGTTGTCTTTCTTATTCTGTTGTATTCTGTTGTATTCTCTTTTATTCTGTTGTATTCTGTTGTATTCTCTGTATTATCTTTTTATTCTGTTGTATTCTCTTTTATTCTGTTTCTTTTTATTCTGTTGTATTCTCTTTATTCTGTTGTATTCTGTTGTATTCTCTTTTTATTCTGTTGTATTCTGTTGTATTCTCTTTATTCTGTTGTATTCTGTTGTATTCTCTTTATTCTGTTGTATTCTGTTGTATTCTCTTTTATTCTGTTGTATTCTGTTGTATTCTCTTTTATTCTGTTGTATTCTTTTATTCTGTTGTATTCTGTTGTATTCTTTTGTATTTGTATTCTGTTGTATTCTCTTTTATTCTTGTATTCTG
Source organism: Eriocheir sinensis (assembly GCF_024679095.1). NCBI lineage: Eukaryota > Metazoa > Arthropoda > Malacostraca > Decapoda > Varunidae > Eriocheir > Eriocheir sinensis. The sequence goes on along the minus strand of NW_026110330.1, from coordinate 810,194 downwards.
TTGTATTCTCTTTTATTCTGTTGTATTCTGTTGTATTCTCTTTTTGTTTCTGTTGTATTATCTTATTCTGTTGTATTCTGTTGTATTCTTTTATTCTGTTGTATTCTATTTGTCTTTTATTCTGTTGTATTCTGTTTTATTCTGTTGTATTCTGTTGTATTCTCTTTTTATTCTGTTGTATTCTGTTGTATTCTCTTTTTATTCTGTTGTATTCTGTTGTTCTATTTGTATTCTCTTTTATTCTGTTGTATTCTGTTTGTATTCTCTTTATTCTGTTGTATTCTGTTGTATTCTCTTTTATTCTGTTGTATTCTGTTGTATTCTCTTGTTATTCTGTTGTATTCTCTTTTATTCTGTTGTATTCTGTTGTATTCTCTTTGTATTCTCTTTTATTCTGTTGTTGTATTTCTTATTCTGTTGTATTCTGTTGTATTATCTTTATTCTGTTGTATTCTCTTTTATTCTGTTGTATTCTGTTGTATTATCTTTATTCTGTTGTATTCTGTTGTATTCTCTTTATTCTGTTGTATTCTATTATTCTGTATTCTCTTTTTTATTCTGTTGTATTCTGTTGTATTATCTTTTATTCTGTTGTATTCTCTTTTATTCTGTTGTATTCTGTTGTATTCTCTTTTTATTCTGTTGTATTCTGTTGTATTATCTTTTATTCTGTTGTATTCTGTTGTATTCTCTTTTATTCTGTTGTATTCTGTTGTATTCTCTTTTATTCTGTTGTATTCTGTTGTATTCTGTTGTATTCTCTTTTATTCTGTTGTATTCTGTTGTATTCTCTTTTATTCTGTTGTATTCTCTTTTATTCTGTTGTATTCTCTTTTATTCGGTTGTATTCTCTCTTTATTCTGTTGTATTCTGTTGTATTCTCTTTTATTCTGTTGTATTCTGTTGTATTCTCTTTTATTCTGTTGTATTCTGTTGTATTCTTTTATTCTGTTGTATTCTGTTGTATTCTCTCTTTTATTCTGTTGTATTCTCTTTGTATTCTGTTGTATTATTCTGTTGTATTCTGTTGTATTATCTTTTATTCTGTTGTATTCTGTTTTATTCTCTTTTATTCTGTTGTATTCTGTTGTATTATATTCTATTTTGTTGTATTCTCTTTTATTCTGTTGTAATATGTTGTATTCTCTTTGTTGTATTTTATCTTATTCTGTTGTATTCTGTTGTATTCTCTTTTATTCTGTTGTATTCTCTTTTATTCTGTTGTATTCTCTTTAATTATGTTGTTTTCTGTTGTATTCTGCTGTATTCTCTTTTATTCTGTTGTATTCTGTTGTATTATTCTCTTTTATTCTGTTGTATTCTCTCTTTTATTCTGTTGTATTCTGTTGTATTATCTTTTATTCTGTTGTATTCTCTGTTGTATTCTCTTTTATTCTGTTGTATTCTCTTTATTCTATTGTATTCTGTTGTATTATCTTTATTCTGTTGTATTCTCTTGTATTCTGTTGTATTCTGTTGTATTCTCTCTTTTATTCTGTTGTATTCTGTTGTATTCTCTTTTATTCTGTTGTATTCTGTTGTATTCTCTTTTATTCTGTTGTATTCTGTTGTATTATCTTTTATTCTGTTGTATTCTGTTGTATTCTCTTTTTTATTCTGTTGTATTCTGTTGTATTCTCTTTTATTCTGTTGTATTCTCTTTTTATTCTGTTGTATTCTGTTGTATTCTGTTGTATTCTCTCTTTTTGTATTCTGTTGTATTCTGTTGTATTCTCTTTTATTCTGTTGTATTCTGTTGTATTCTCTTTTTATTCTGTTGTATTCTGTTGTATTCTATCTTTTATTCTGTTGTATTCTGTTGTATTCTCTTTGTATTCTGTTGTATTCTCTTTTATTCTGTCTGTTGTATTCTGTTGTATTCTCTTTTATTCTGTTGTATTCTGTTTTTATTCTGTTGTTCTATTATCTTTATCTTGTTGTATTCTGTTATTCTGTTGTATTCTGTTGTATCTCTGTTCATTTATTCTCTTTGTATTCTGTTGTATTCTGTTGTATTCTCTTTTATTCTGTTGTATTCTCTTTTATTCTGTTGTATTCTCTTTTATTCTGTTGTATTCTTGTTGTATTCTCTTTATTCTGTTGTATTCTGTTGTATTCTCTTTTATTCTGTTGTATTCTGTTGTATTCTCTTTATTATTCTGTTGTATTTCTTTATCCTGTTGTATTATCTTTTATTCTGTTGTATTCTGTTGTATTCTCTTTTATTCTGTTGTATTCTGTTGTATTCTCTTATATTCTGTTGTATTCTGTTATTCTATTGTATTCTTTTATTCTGTTGTATTCTGTTGTATTCTCTCTTTTATTCTGTTGTATTCTGTTCTCTTTATTCTGTTGTATTCTGTTGTATTCTCTTTTATTCTGTTGTATTCTGTTGTATTCTTTTATTCTGTTGTATTCTGTTGTATTCTCTTTTATTCTGTTTCTCTTTGTATTCTTTTTATTCTGTTGTATTCTCTTTTATTCTCTTTTATTCGGTTGTATTCTCTTTTATTCTGTTGTATTCTGTTGTTTTCTCTTTTATTCTGTTGTATTCTGTTGTATTATCTTTTATTCTGTTGTATTCTGTTGTATTCTCTTTTATTCTGTTGTATTCTGTTGTATTCTCTTTTATTCTTGTTGTATTCTCTTGTATTCTGTTGTATTCTGTTGTATTTATTCTGTTGTATTCTGTTGTATTCTCTTTTATTCTGTTGTATTCTGTTGTATTCTCTTTTATTCTGTTGTATTCTGTTGTATTCTCTTTTATTCTGTTGTATTCTGTTGTATTCTGTTTTATTCTGTTTTATTCTGTTGTATTCTGTTGTATTCTCTTTTATTCTGTTGTATTCTCTTTTATTCTGTTGTATTCTGTTGTATTTCTCTTTTATTCTGTTGTATTCTCTCTTTTATTCTGTTGTATTCTGTTGTATTCTCTTTTATTCTGTTGTATTCTGTTGTATTCTCTTTATTCTGTTGTATTCTCTGTTTTATTCTGTTGTATTCTGTTGTATTCTCTTTTATTCTGTTGTATTCTGTTGTATTCTCTTATTCTGTTGTATTCTGTTGTATTCTCTTTTATTCTGTTGTATTCTGTTGTATTCTCTTTTATTCTGTTGTATTCTGTTGTATTCTCTTTTATTCTGTTGTATTCTGTTGTATTCTCTTTTATTCTGTTGTATTCTGTTGTATTCTCTTTTATTCTGTTGTATTCTGTTGTATTCTCTTTTATTCTGTTGTATTCTCTTTTATTCTGTTGTATTCTGTTGTATTCTCTTTTATTCTGTTGTATTCTCTTTTATTCTGTTGTATTCTTTTGTATTCTGTTGTATTCTCTTTTATTCTGTTGTATTCTGTTGTATTCTCTTTTATTCTGTTGTATTCTGTTGTATTCTGTTGTATTCTCTTTTATTCTGTTGTATTCTGTTGTATTCTCTTTTATTCTGTTGTATTCTGTTGTATTCTGTTGTATTCTCTTTTATTCTGTTGTATTCTGTTGTATTCTCTTTTATTCTGTTGTATTCTCTTTTATTCTGTTGTATTCTGTTGTATTCTCTTTTATTCTGTTGTATTCTGTTGTATTCTCTTTTATTCTCTTTTATTCTGTTGTATTCTGTTGTATTCTCTTTTATTCTGTTGTATTCTGTTGTATTCTCTTGTATTCTGTTGTATTCTGTTGTATTCTGTTGTATTCTCTTTTATTCTGTTGTATTCTGTTGTATTCTCTTTTATTCTGTTGTATTCTGTTGTATTCTCTTTTATTCTGTTGTATTCTCTTTTATTCTGTTGTATTCTGTTGTATTCTGTTGTATTCTCTTTTATTCTGTTGTATTCTCTTTTATTCTGTTGTATTCTGTTGTATTCTCTTTTATTCTGTTGTATTCTCTTTTATTCTGTTGTATTCTGTTGTATTCTCTTTTATTCTGTTGTATTCTGTTGTATTCTTTTATTCTGTTGTATTCTGTTGTATTCTCTTTTATTCTGTTGTATTCTGTTGTATTCTCTTTTATTCTGTTGTATTCTGTTGTATTCTCTTTTATTCTGTTGTATTCTGTTGTATTCTCTTTTATTCTGTTGTATTCTGTTGTATTCTCTTTTATTCTGTTGTATTCTCTTTTATTCTGTTGTATTCTGTTGTATTCTCTTTTATTCTGTTGTATTCTGTTGTATTCTGTTGTATTCTGTTGTATTCTCTTTTATTCTGTTGTATTCTGTTGTATTCTCTTTTATTCTGTTGTATTCTGTTGTATTCTTTTATTCTTTTGTATTCTCTTTTATTCTCTTGTATTCTGTTTTATTCTCTTGTATTCTGTTGTATTCTGTTGTATTCTCTTTTATTCTGTTGTATTCTCTTTTATTCTGTTGTATTCTGTTGTATTCTCTTTTATTCTGTTGTATTCTGTTGTATTATCTTTTATTCTGTTGTATTCTGTTGTATTCTCTTTTATTCTGTTGTATATTTTTATTCTGTTGTATTCTCTTTTATTCTGTTGTATTCTGTTGTATTCTCTTTTATTCTGTTGTATTCTGTTGTATTCTCTTTTATTCTGTTGTTTTCTGTTGTATTCTCTTTTATTCTGTTGTATTCTCTTTTATTCTGTTGTATTCTGTTTTATACTCTGTTGTATTATCTTTTTATTCTGTTGTATTCTGTTGTATTCTCTTTTTATTCTGTTGTATTCTGTTGTATTCTCTTTTATTCTGTTGTATTCTCTTTTTCTGTTGTATTCTGTTGTATTCTCTTTTTATTCTGTTGTATTCTGTTGTATTCTCTTTATTCTGTTGTATTCTGTTGTATTCTCTTTGTATTCTGTTGTATTCTGTTGTATTCTCTTTTATTCTCTTTATTCTGTTGTATTCTCTTTGTATTCTGTTATTCTGTTGTATTCTGTTGTATTCTCTTTTATTCTGTTGTATTCTGTTGTATTCTCTTTTATTCTGTTGTATTCTGTTGTATTCTCTTTTATTCTGTTGTATTCTGTTGTATTCTCTTTTATTCTGTTGTATTCTGTTGTATTCTCTTTTATTCTGTTGTATTCTGTTGTATTCTCTTTTAATCTGTTGTATTCTGTTGTATTCTCTTTTTATTCTGTTGTATTCTGTTGTATTCTCTTTATTCTGTTGTATTCTGTTGTATTCTCTTTTATTCTGTTGTATTCTGTTGTATTCTCTTTTATTCTGTTGTATTCTGTTGTATTATCTCTTTTTATTCTGTTGTATTCTGTTGTATTCTCTTTTTATTCTGTTGTATTCTGTTGTATTCTCTTTTTATTCTGTTGTATTCTGTTGTATTCTCTTTATTCTGTTTTATTCTGTTGTATTCTCTTTATTCTGTTGTATTCTGTTGTATTCTCTTTTTATTCTGTTGTATTCTCTTTATTCTGTTGTATTCTGTTGTATTCTCTTTTATTCTGTTGTATTCTCTTTATTCTGTTGTATTCTCTTTATTCTGTTGTATTCTCTTTTATTCTGTTGTATTCTGTTGTATTATCTTTTATTCTGTTGTATTCTGTGGTATTCTCTTTTATTCTGTTGTATTCTGTTGTATTCTCGTTTATTCTGTTGTATTCTCTTTTATTCTGTTGTATTCTTTTATTCTGTTGTATTCTGTTGTATTCTCTTTTATTCTGTTGTATTCTGTTGTATTCTCTTTTATTCTGTTGTATTCTTTATTCTGTTGTATTCTCTTTATTCTGTTGTATTCTGTTGTATTCTTATTCTTTGTATTCTGTTGTATTATCTTTTATTCTGTTGTATTCTGTTGTATTCTCTTTATTATTCTGTTGTATTCTGTTGTATTCTCTTTTATTCTGTTGTATTCTCTTTATTCTGTTGTATTCTGTTGTATTCTGTATTCTCTTTTATTCTGTTGTATTCTGTTGTATTCTTTATTCTGTTGTATTCTGTTGTATTCTTTTATTCTGTTGTATTCTCTTTTATTCTGTTGTATTCTCTTTTATTCTGTTTTATTCTGTATTCTGTTGTATTATCTTTTATTCTGTTGTATTCTTTATTCTGTTGTATTCGGTTGTATTCTCTTGTCTTCTGTTGTATTCTGTTGTATTATCTTTTATTCTGTTGTATTCTGTTGTATTCTGTTGTATTCTGTTGTATTCTCTTTTATTCTATTGTATTCTGTTGTATTCTGTTGTATTCTCTTTTATTCTGTTGTATTCTGTTGTATTCTCTTTTATTCTGTTGTATTCTGTTGTATTCTCTTTTATTATGTTGTATTCTGTTTTATTCTCTTTATTCTGTTGTATTCTGTTGTATTCTCTTTTATTCTGTTGTATTCTCTTTATTCTGTTGTATTCTCTTTTATTCTGTTGTATTCTGTTGTATTCTCTTTTATTCTGTTGTATTCTGTTGTATTCTGTTATATTATCTTTATTCTGTTGTATTCTGTTGTATTCTCTTTATTCTGTTGTATTCTGTTGTATTCTTTTATTCTGTTGTATTCTGTTGTATTCTCTTTTATTCTGTTGTATTCTCTTTATTCTGTTGTATTCTGTTGTATTCTTATTTATTCTGTTGTATTCTGTTGTATTCTCTTTTATTCTGTTGTATTCTCTTTTATTCTGTTGTATTCTGTTGTATTCTGTTTTATTCTGTTGTATTCTGTTTTATTATATTTTATTCTGTTGTATTCTGTTTTATTATCTTTTATTCTGTTGTATTATGTTGTATTATCTTTTATTCTGTTGTATTCTGTTGTATTCTCTTTTATTCTGTTGTATTCTCTTTTATTCTGTTGTATTCTGTTGTATTATCTTTTATTCTGTTGTATTCTGTTGTATTCTCTTTTATTCTGTTGTATTCTGTTGTATTCTGTTGTATTCTCTTTTATTCTGTTGTATTCTCTTTTTTTCTGTTGTATTCTGTTGTATTATCTTTTATTCTGTTGTATTCTGTTTTTTTCTGTTGTATTCTCTTTTTATTCTGTTGTATTCTCTTTATTCTGTTGTATTCTGTTGTATTATATTTTATTCTGTTGTATTCTGTTGTATTCTCTTTTTATTCTGGTGTATTCTGTTGTATTCTCTGTTAGTCTGTTGTATTCTGGTGTATTCTCTTTTATTCTGTTGTATTCTCTTTATTCTGTTGTATTCTGTTGTATTCTCTTTTATTCTGTTGTATTCTGTTGTATTATCTTTATTCTGTTGTATTCTGTTGTATTCTGTTGTATTCTCTTTTATTCTGTTGTATTCTGTTGTATTCTCTTTATTCTGTTGTATTCTGTTGTATTCTCTTTATTCTGTTGTATTCTCTTGTATTCTGTTGTATTCTGTTGTATTCTCTTTTATTCTGTTGTATTCTGTTGTATTCTGTTGTATTCTCTTTTATTCTGTTGTATTCTCTTTTATTCTGTTGTATTCTGTTGTATTCTCTTTTATTCTGTTGTATTCTGTTGTAGTCTCTTTTATTCTGTTGTATTCTGTTGTATTCTTTTATTCTGTTGTATTCTGTTGTATTCTCTTTATTCTGTTGTATTCTCTTTTATTCTGTTGTATTCTGTTGTATTCTGTTGTATTCTCTTTTATTCTGTTGTATTCTCTTTTCTGTATTCTGTTTTTATTCTGTTGTATTCTGTTGTATTCTCTTTTATTCTGTTGTATTCTGTTGTATTATCTTTTATTCTGTTGTATTCTGTTGTATTCTCTTTTATTCTGTTGTTTTCTATTGTATTCTTTTTATTCTGTTGTATTCTGTTGTATTCTCTTTATTCTGTTGTATTCTGTTGTTATTCTTATTCTGTTGTATTCTGTTGTATTCTGTTGTATTCTGTTGTATTCTCTTTTATTCTGTTGTATTCTGTTGTATTCTCTTTTATTCTGTTGTATTCTGTTGTATTCTTTTATTCTGTTGTATTCTGTTGTATTCTGTTTGTATTCTTTTATTCTGTTGTATTCTGTTGTATTCTCTTTTATTCTGTTGTATTCTGTTGTATCTTTTATTCTGTTGTATTCTCTTTTATTCTGTTGTATTCTGTTGTATTCTCTTTTATTCTGTTGTATTCTGTTGTATTATTCTGTTGTATTCTGTTGTATTATCTTTTATTCTGTTGTATTCTGTTGTATTCTCTTTTATTCTGTTGTATTCTGTTGTATTCTCTTTTATTCTGTTGTATTCTCTTTATTCTGTTGTATTCTGTTGTATTATTCTGTTGTATTCTCTTTTATTCTGTTGTATTCTGTTGTATTCTCTTTTATTCTGTTGTATTCTGTTGTATTCTCTTTTATTCTGTTGTATTCTCTTTATTCTGTTGTATTCTCTTTATTCTGTTGTATTCTGTTGTATTCTTTTATTCTGTTGTATTCTGTTGTATTCTCTTTTATTCTGTTGTATTCTCTTTTTATTCTGTTGTATTCTGTTGTATTCTCTTTTTATTCTGTTGTATTCTGTTGTATTCTCTTTTATTCTGTTGTATTCTCTTTATTCTGTTGTATTCTGTTGTATTCTCTTTATTCTGTTGTATTCTGTTGTATTCTCTTTTATTCTGTAGTATTCTTTTGTATTCTCTTTTATTCTGTTGTATTCTCGTTTATTCTGTTGTATTCTCTTTTATTCTGTTGTATTCTGTTGTATTCTCTTTTATTCTGTTGTATTCTGTTGTATTCTCTTTTATTCTGTTGTATTCTGTTGTATTCTCTTTTATTCTGTTGTATTCTGTTGTATTCTCTTTTATTCTGTTGTATTCTGTTGTATTCTCTTTTATTCTGTTGTATTCTGTTGTATAATCTTTTATTCTGTTGTATTCTGTTGTATTCTCTTTTATTCTGTTGTATTCTGTTGTATTATCTTTTATTCTGTTGTATTCTGTTGTATTCTCTTTTATTCTGTTGTATTCTGTTGTATTCTCTTTTATTCTGTTGTATTCTCTTTTATTCTGTTGTATTCTGTTGTATTCTGTTGTATTCTCTTTTATTCTGTTGTATTCTGTTGTATTCTCTTGTATTCTGTTGTATTCTCTTTTATTCTGTTGTATTCTTTTATTCTGTTGTATTCTGTTGTATTCTCTTTATTCTGGTGTATTCTCTTTTATTCTGTTGTATTCTGGTGTATTCTCTTATTCTGTTGTATTCTGTTGTATTCTCTTTTATTCTGTTGTATTCTGTTGTATTCTCTTTTATTCTGTTGTATTCTGTTGTATTCTCTTTTTTTCTGTTGTATTCTGTTGTATTCTCCTTTATTCTGTTGTATTCTGTTGTATTCTCTTTTATTCTGTTGTATTCTGTTGTATTCTCTTTTATTCTGTTGTATTCTCTTTTATTCTGTTGTATTCTGTTGTATTATCTTTTATTCTGTTGTATTCTGTTGTATTAACTTTTATTCTTTTGTATTCTGTTGTATTATCTTTTATTCTGTTGTATTCTGTTGTATTCTCTTTTATTGTGTTGTATTCTGTTGTATTCTCTTTTATTCTGTTGTATTCTCTTTTATTCTGTTGTATTCTGTTGTATTCTCTTTTATTCTGTTGTATTCTCTTTTATTCTGTTGTATTCTGTTGTATTCTGTTGTATTCTGTTGTATTCTCTTTTATTCTGTTGTATTCTGTTGTATTCTCTTTTATTCTGTTGTATTCTGTTGTATTCTTTATTCTGTTGTATTCTGTTGTATTCTCTTTTATTCTGTTGTATTCTGTTGTATTCTTTTATTCTGTTGTATTCTGTTGTATTCTCTTTTATTCTGTTGTATTCTGTTGTATTCTCTTTTATTCTGTTGTATTCTGTTGTATTCTCTTGTATTCTGTTGTATTCTCTTTTATTCTGTTGTATTCTGTTGTATTCTCTTTTATTCTGTTGTATTCTGTTGTATTGTGTTGTATTATCTTTTATTCTGTTGTATTCTTTTGTATTCTGTTGAATTCTCTTTTATTCTGTTGTATTCTGTTGTATTCTCTTTAATTCTGTTGTATTCTATTGTATTATCTTTTATTCTGTTGTATTCTCTTTTATTCTGTTGTATTCTGTTGTATTCTCTTTTATTCTGTTGTATTCTGTTGTATTCTCTTGTATTCTGTTGTATTATCTTTTATTCTGTTGTATTCTCTTTTATTCTGTTGTATTCTGTTGTATTCTCTTTTATTCTGTTGTATTCTGTTGTATTATCTTTTATTCTGTTGTATTCTGTTGTATTCTCTTTTATTCTGTTGTATTCTGTTGTATTCTCTTTAATTCTGTTGTATTCTGTTGTATTCTCTTTTATTCTGTTGTATTCTCTATTATTCTGTTGTATTCTGGTGTATTCTCTTTTATTCTGTTGTATTCTCTTTTATTCTGTTGTATTCTCTTTTATTCTGTTGTATTCTGTTGTATTCTCTTTTATTCTGTTGTATTCTGTTGTATTCTGTTGTATTCTCTTTTATTCTGTTGTATTCTGTTGTATTCTCTTTTATTCTGTTGTATTCTGTTGTATTATCTTTTATTCTGTTGTATTCTCTTTTATTCTGTTGTATTCTCTTTTATTCTGTTGTATTCTCTTTTATTCTGTTGTATTCTCTTTTATTCTGTTGTATTCTGTTGTATTCTGTTTTATTCTGTTGTATTCTGTTGTATTCTCTTGTATTCTGTTGTATTCTCTTTTATTCTGTTGTATTCTGTTGTATTATCTTTTATTCTGTTGTATTCTGTTGTATTCTGTTGTATTCTCTTTTATTCTGTTGTATTCTGTTGTATTCTGTTGTATTCTCTTTTATTCTGTTGTATTCTGTTGTATTCTCTTTTATTCTGTTGTATTCTGTTGTATTCTATTTTATTCTGTTGTATTCTCTTTTATTCTGTTGTATTCTGTTGTATTCTCTTTTATTCTGTTGTATTCTGTTGTATTCTCTTTTATTCTGTTGTATTCTCTTTTATTCTGTTGTATTCTGTTGTATTCTGTTGTATTCTCTTTTATTCTGTTGTATTCTGTTGTATTCTCTTTTATTCTGTTGTATTCTGTTGTATTCTCTTTTATTCTGTTGTATTCTGTTGTATTCTCTTTTATTCTGTTGTATTCTGTTGTATTCTCTTTTATTCTGTTGTATTCTGTTGTATTCTCTTTTATTCTGTTGTATTCTGTTGTATTCTCTTGTAGTCGGTTTTATTCTGGTGTATTCTGTTGTATTCTCTTTTATTCTGTTGTATTTTGTTGTCTTCTCTTTATTCTGTTGTATTCTGTTGAATTCTCTTTTATTCTGTTGTATTCTGTTGTATTCTCTTTTATTCTGTTGTATTCTGTTGTATTCTCTTTTATTCTGTTGTAGTCTCTTTTTTCTGTTGTAGGCTCGTTTATTCTGGTGTATTCTGTATTGTTCTGTTGTATTCTGTTGTATTCTCTTTTATTCTGTTGTATTCTGTTGTATTCTCTTTTATTCTGTTGTATTCTCTTTTATTCTGTTGTATTCTGTTGTATTCTCTTGTATTCTGTTGTATTCTCTTTTATTCTGTTGTATTCTGTTGTATTCTCTTTTATTCTGTTGTATTCTGTTGTATTCTCTTTTATTCTGTTGTATTCTGTTGTATTCTCTTTTATTCTGTTGTATTCTCTTTTATTCTGTTGTATTCTGTTGTATTCTCTTTTATTCTGTTGTATTCTGTTGTATTTTTTATTCTGTTGTATTCTGTTGTATTCTGTTGTATTCTCTTTTATTCTGTTGTATTCTGTTGTATTCTCTTTTATTCTGTTGTATTCTGTTGTATTCTCTTTTATTCTGTTGTATTCTGTTGTATTCTCTTTTATTCTGTTGTATTCTGTTGTATTCTCTTTTATTCTGTTGTATTCTGTTGTATTCTCTTTATTCTGTTGTATTCTGTTGTATTCTCTTTTTATTCTGGTGTATTCTGTTGTATTCTGTTGTATTCTGTTGTATTCTGTTGTATTCTCTTTTATTCTGTTGTATTCTGTTGTATTATCTTTTATTCTGTTGTATTCTGTTGTATTCTCTTTTATTCTGTTGTATTCTCCTTTATTCTGTTGTATTCTGTTGTATTCTCTTTTATTCTGTTGTATTCTCTTTTATTCTGTTGTATTCTGTTTTATTCTTTTATTCTGTTGTATTCTGTTGTATTCTCTTTTATTCTGTTGTATTCTCTTTTATTCTGTTGTATTCTGTTGTATTCTCTTTTATTCTGTTGTATTCTGTTGTATTCTCTTTTATTCTGTTGTATTCTGTTGTATTCTCTTTTATTCTGTTGTATTCTGTTGTATTCTCTTTTATTCTGTTGTATTCTGTTGTATTCTCTTTTATTCTGTTGTATTCTGTTGTATTCTCTTTTATTCTGTTGTATTCTGTTGTATTCTCTTTTATTCTGTTGTATTCTGTTGTATTCTGTTTTATTCTGTTGTATTCTGTTGTATTCTCTTGTATTCTGTTGTATTCTCTTTTATTCTGTTGTATTCTGTTGTATTCTCTTTTATTCTGTTGTATTCTGTTGTATTCTCTTTTATTCTGTTGTATTCTGTTGTATTCTCTTTTATTCTGTTGTATTATCATTTATTCTGTTGTATTCTCTTTTATTCTGTTGTATTCTGTTGTATTCTCTTTTATTCTGTTGTATTCTGTTGTATTCTCTTTTATTCTGTTGTATTCTCTTTTATTCTGTTGTATTCTGTTGTATTCTCTTTTATTCTGTTGTATTCTGTTGTATTCTCTTTTATTCTGTTGTATTCTGTTGTATTATCTTTTATTCTGTTGTATTCTCTTTTATTCTGTTGTATTCTGTTGTATTCTGTTGTATTCTCTTTTATTCTGTTGTATTCTCTTGTATTCTGTTGTATTCTCTTTTATTCTGTTGTATTCTGTTGTATTCTCTTTTATTCTGTTGTATTCTCTTTTATTCTGTTGTATTCTCTTTTATTCTGTTGTATTCTCTTTTATTCTGTTGTATTCTGTTGTATTCTTTTGTATTCTGTTGTATTCTGTTGTATTCTCTTTTATTCTGTTGTATTCTCTTTTATTCTGTTGTATTCTGTTGTATTCTCTTTTATTCTGTTGTATTCTGTTGTATTCTCTTTTATTCTGTTGTATTCTTTTATTCTGTTGTATTCTCCTTTATTCTGTTGTATTCTGTTGTATTCTCTTTTATTCTGTTGTATTCTGTTGCATTCTCTTTATTCTGTTGTATTCTGTTGTATTCTCTTTTATTCTGTTGTATTCTGTTGTATTCTCTTTATTCTGTTGTATTCTGTTGTATTCTCTTTTATTCTGTTGTATTCTGTTGTATTCTCTTTTATTCTGTTGTATTCTCTTTATTCTGTTGTATTCTCTTTTATTCTGTTGTATTCTGTTGTATTCTCTTTTTATTCTGTTGTATTCTGTTGTATTCTCTTTTATTCTGTTGTATTCTGTTGTATTCTCGTTTCTTCTGTTGTATTCTGTTGTAGTCTCTGTTATTCTGTTGTATTCTCTTGTATTCTGTTGTATTCTGTTGTATTCTGTTGTATTCTCTTGTATTCTGTTGTATTCTCTTTTATTCTGTTGTATTCTGTTGTATTCTCTTTTATTCTGTTGTATTCTGTTGTATTCTCTTTTATTCTGTTGTATTCTGTTGTATTATCTTTTATTCTGTTGTATTCTCTTTTATTCTGTTGTATTCTGTTGTATTCTCTTTTATTCTGTTGTATTCTGTTGTATTATCTTTTATTCTGTTGTATTCTCTTTTATTCTGTTGTATTCTGTTGTATTCTCTTTTATTCTGTTGTATTCTGTTGTATTCTGTTGTATTCTCTTTTATTCTGTTGTATTCTGTTGTATTCTCTTTTATTCTGTTGTATTCTGTTGTATTCTCTTTTATTCTGTTGTATTCTCTTTTATTCTGTTGTATTCTGTTGTATTCTCTTTTATTCTGTTGTATTCTGTTGTATTATCTTTTATTCTGTTGTATTCTCTTTTATTCTGTTGTATTCTGTTGTATTCTCTTTTATTCTGTTGTATTCTGTTGTATTCTCTTTTATTCTGTTGTATTCTGTCGTATTCTGTTGTATTCTGTTGTATTCTCTTTTATTCTGTTGTATTCTGTTGTATTCTCTTTTATTCTGTTGTATTCTGTTGTATTCTCTTTTATTCTGTTGTATTCTGTTGTATTCTCTTTTATTCTGTTGTATTCTCTTTTATTCTGTTGTATTCTGTTGTATTCTCTTTTATTCTGTTGTATTCTGTTGTATTCTGTTGTATTCTTTTTTATTCTGTTGTATTCTCTTTTATTCTGTTGTATTCTCTTTTATTCTGTTGTATTCTTTTATTCTGTTGTGTTCTCTTTGTATTCTCTTTTATTCTGTTGTATTCTCTTTTATTCTGTTGTATTCTGTTGTATTATCTTTTATTCTGTTGTATTCTGTTGTATTCTGTTTTATTCTCTTGTATTCTGTTGTATTCTCTTTTATTCTGTTGTATTCTGTTGTATTCTCTTTTATTCTGTTGTATTCTGTTGTATTCTCTTTTATTCTGTTGTATTCTCTTTTATTCTGTTGTATTCTGTTGTATTCTCTTTTATTCTGTTGTATTCTGTAGTATTCTGATTTATTCTGTTGTATTCTCTTTTATTCTGTTGTATTCTGTTGTATTCTCTTTTATTCTGTTGTATTCTGTTGTATTATCTTTTATTCTGTTGTATTCTCTTTTATTCTGTTGTATTCTGTTGTATTCTCTTTTATTCTGTTGTATTCTGTTGTATTCTCTTTTATTCTGTTGTATTCTCTTTTATTCTGTTGTATTCTCTTTTATTCTGTTGTATTCTGTTGTATTCTCTTTTATTCTGTTGTATTCTGTTGTATTCTCTTTTATTCTGTTGTATTCTGTTGTATTCTCTTTTATTCTGTTGTATTCTCTTATTCTGTTGTATTCTCTTTTATTCTGTTGTATTCTGTTGTATTCTCTTTTATTCTGTTGTATTCTCTTTTATTCTGTTGTATTCTGTTGTATTCTCTTTTATTCTGTTGTATTCTGTTGTATTCTCTTTTATTCTGTTTTATTCTGTTGTATTCTCTTTTATTCTGTTGTATTCTGTTGTATTATCTTTTATTCTGTTGTATTCTCTTTTATTCTGTTGTATTCTGTTGTATTCTCTTTTATTCTGTTGTATTCTGTTGTATTCTCTTTTATTCTGTTGTATTCTGTTGTATTCTCTTTTATTCTGTTGTATTCTGTTGTATTCTCTTTTATTCTGTTGTATTCTCTTTTATTCTGTTGTATTCTGTTGTATTCTCTTTTATTCTGTTGTATTCTGTTGTATTCTCTTTTATTCTGTTGTATTCTCCTTTATTCTGTTGTATTCTGTTGTATTCTCTTTTATTCTGTTGTATTCTCTTTTATTCTGTTGTATTCTGTTGTATTCTCTTTTATTCTGTTGTATTCTCTTTTATTCTGTTGTATTCTGTTGTATTCTCTTTTATTCTGTTGTATTCTGTTGTATTCTCTTTTATTCTGTTGTATTCTGTTGTATTCTGTTGTATTCTCTTTTATTCTGTTGTATTCTGTTGTATTCTCTTTTATTCTGTTGTATTCTGTTGTATTCTCTTTTATTCTGTTGTATTATCTTTTATTCTGTTGTATTATCTTTTATTCTGTTGTATTCTGTTGTATTCTCTTTTATTCTGTTGTATTCTGTTGTATTCTCTTTTATTCTGTTGTATTCTGTTGTATTCTCTTTTATTCTGTTGTATTCTGTTGTATTATCTTTTATTCTGTTGTATTCTGTTGTATTCTCTTTTATTCTGTTGTATTATCTTTTATTCTGTTGTATTCTGTTGTATTCTCTTTTATTCTGTTGTATTCTGTTGTATTATCTTTTATTCTGTTGTATTCTGTGTTATTCTCTTTATTCTGTTGTATTCTGTTGTATTCTCTTTTATTCTGTTGTATTCTCTTTTATTCTGTTGTATTCTGTTGTATTATCTTTTATTCTGTTGTATTCTGTTGTATTATCTTTTATTCTGTTGTATTCTCTTGTATTCTGTTGTATTCTGTTGTATTCTCTTTTATTCTGTTGTATTCTGTTGTATTATCTTTTATTCTGTTGTATTCTGTTGTATTCTCTTTTATTCTGTTGTATTCTGTTGTATTCTCTTTTATTCTGTTGTATTCTGTTGTATTCTCTTTATTCTGTTGTATTCTGTTGTATTATCTTTTATTCTGTTGTATTCTGTTGTATTCTTTTATTCTGTTGTATTCTCTTTTATTCTGTTGTATTCTGTTGTATTCTCTTTTATTCTGTTGTATTCTGTTGTATTCTCTTTTATTCTGTTGTATTCTGTTGTATTATCTTTTATTCTGTTGTATTCTGTTGTATTCTAATTTATTCTGTTGTATTCTGTTGTATTCTCTTTTATTCTGTTGTATTCTGTTGTATTCTCTTTTATTCTGTTGTATTCTCTTTTATTCTGTTGTATTCTGTTGTATTCTCTTTTATTCTGTTGTATTCTGTTGTATTATCTTTTATTCTGTTGTATTCTCTTTTATTCTGTTGTATTCTGTTGTATTCTCTTTTATTCTGTTGTATTCTGTTGTATTCTCTTTTATTCTGTTGTATTCTGTTGTATTATCTTTTATTCTGTTGTATTCTCTTTTATTCTGTTGTATTCTGTTGTATTCTGTTGTATTCTCTTTTATTCTGTTGTATTCTGTTGTATTCTGTTGTATTCTCTTATTCTGTTGTATTCTGTTGTATTCTCTTTTATTCTGTTGTATTCTGTTGTATTATCTTTTATTCTGTTGTATTCTGTTGTATTCTCTTTTATTCTGTTGTATTCTGTTGTATTCTCTTTTATTCTGTTGTATTCTGTTGTATTCTCTTTTCTGTTGTATTCTGTTGTATTCTGTTTTATTCTTATTTTTTTTTTTGTTTTCTTTTATTCTGTTGTATTCTGTTGTATTATCTTTTATTCTGTTGTATTCTCTTTTATTCTGTTGTATTCTGTTGTATTCTCTTTTATTCTGTTGTATTCTGTTGTATTCTGTTGTATTCTCTTTTATTCTGTTGTATTCTGTTTTATTATCTTTTATTCTGTTGTATTCTCTTTTATTCTGTTGTATTCTGTTGTATTCTCTTTTATTCTGTTGTATTCTGTTGTATTCTCTTTTATTCTGTTGTATTCTCTTTTATTCTGTTGTATTCTGTTGTATTATCTTTTATTCTGTTGTATTCTGTTGTATTCTCTTTTATTCTGTTGTATTCTGTTGTATTCTCTTTTATTCTGTTGTATTCTGTTGTATTATCTTTTATTCTGTTGTATTCTGTTGTATTCTCTTTTATTCTGTTGTATTCTGTTGTATTATCTTTTATTCTGTTGTATTCTCTTTTATTCTGTTGTATTCTGTTGTATTTTTTATTCTGTTGTATTCTCTTTTATTCTGTTGTATTCTGTTGTATTATCTTTTATTCTGTTGTATTCTGTTGTATTCTCTTTTATTCTGTTGTATTCTGTTGTATTATCTTTTATTCTGTTGTATTCTCTTTTATTCTGTTGTATTCTGTTGTATTCTCTTTTATTCTGTTGTATTCTGTTGTATTCTCTTTTATTCTGTTGTATTCTCTTTTATTCTGTTGTATTCTGTTGTATTCTCTTTTATTCTGTTGTATTCTCTTTTATTCTGTTGTATTCTGTTGTATTCTCTTTTATTCTGTTGTATTCTGTTGTATTATCTTTTATTCTGTTGTATTCTGTTGTTGTCTGTTGTTTTCTCTTGTATTCTGTTGTATTCTGTTGTATTATCTTTTATTCTGTTGTATTCTGTTGTATTCTGTTGTATTCTCTTTTATTCTGTTGTATTCTGTTGTATTCTCTTTTATTCTGTTGTATTCTCTTTTATTCTGTTGTATTCTGTTGTATTCTCTTTTATTCTGTTGTATTCTGTTGTATTCTCTTTTATTCTGTTGTATTCTGTTGTATTCTCTTTTATTCTGTTGTATTCTGTTGTATTCTCTTTTATTCTGTTGTATTCTGTTGTATTCTCTTTTCTGTTGTATTCTGTTGTATTCTCTTTTATTCTGTTGTATTCTGTTGTATTATCTTTTATTCTGTTGTATTCTGTTGTATTCTCTTTTATTCTGTTGTATTCTGTTGTATTCTGTTGTATTCTCTTTTATTCTGTTGTATTCTGTTGTATTATCTTTTATTCTGTTGTATTCTCTTTTATTCTGTTGTATTCTGTTGTATTCTCTTTTATTCTGTTGTATTCTGTTGTATTCTCTTTTATTCTGTTGTATTCTCTTTTATTCTGTTGTATTCTCTTTTATTCTGTTGTATTCTGTTGTATTCTCTTTTATTCTGTTGTATTCTCTTATTCTGTTGTATTCTCTTTTATTCTGTTGTATTCTGTTGTATTTCTTTTATTCTGTTGTATTCTCTTTTATTCTGTTGTATTCTCTTTTATTCTGTTGTATTCTGTTGTATTCTCTTTTATTCTGTTGTATTCTGTTGTATTCTCTTTTATTCTGTTGTATTCTGTTGTATTCTCTTTTATTCTGTTGTATTCTGTTGTATTCTCTTTTATTCTGTTGTATTTTCTTTTTTCTGTTGTATTCTCTTTTATTCTGTTGTATTCTGTTGTATTCTCTTTTATTCTGTTGTATTCTGTTGTATTTTGTTGTATTCTCTTTTATTCTGTTGTATTCTGTTGTATTATCTTTTATTCTGTTGTATTCTGTTGTATTCTCTTTTATTCTGTTGTATTCTGTTGTATTATCTTTTATTCTGTTGTATTCTGTTGTATTCTCTTTTATTCTGTTGTATTCTGTTGTATTCTCTTTTATTCTGTTGTATTCTGTTGTATTCCCTTTTATTCTGTTGTATTCTCTTTTATTCTGTTGTATTCTCTTTTATTCTGTTGTATTCTGTTGTATTCTCTTTTATTCTGTTGTATTCTCTTTTATTCTGTTGTATTCTGTTGTATTCTCTTTTATTCTGTTGTGTTCTGTTGTATTCTCTTTTATTCTATTGTATTCTGTTGTATTCTCTTTTATTCTGTTGTATTCTGTTGTATTCTCTTTTATTCTGTTGTATTCTCTTTTATTCTGTTGTTTTCTGTTGTATTCTCTTTTATTCTGTTGTATTCTGTTGTATTCTCTTTTATTCTGTTGTATTCTCTTTTATTCTGTTGTATTCTGTTGTATTCTCTTTTATTCTGTTGTATTCTGTTGTATTATCTTTTATTCTGTTGTATTCTCTTTTATTCTGTTGTATTCTGTTGTATAACTGATTTTTTATGTTTTGGGGAATTTCACGCAAGGGAAGGGAAGGAAAGGAAAGGAAGGAAGGAAAGGAAAGGAAAGGAAATGAAGTTACAAAAGAAGGAAAAAATAAAATATGAAAATGTGAGCCTTCCTCTGTACCGTGAACCTAAAAACACATATTTGACAAGGCTTTCCTAGGAGTTTTAGGCATTTCCAGGGGCAGTTTTATGACCCTGGTGGTAGTGTGCCCTTCTCTGTACCATGACCCAACGAAAACATATATTTGACAGTTCTTTCATAGGAGTTTGTCATTTCTTGGGGTAGTTTAATGACCCTGGTGTTAGTGTGACCTTTCCTCTGTACCATGACCCTAAGATCACATATTGTACATGGCTTTGCTTCGAGTTGTGGGCATTTCAGGGTAGTTTTATGACCCTGATGGTAGTGTGACCCTTCCTCTGTACCGTGAACCTAAAAACACATATTTGACAAGGCTTTCATAGGAGTTGTGGGCATTTACTGGGATAGTTTAATGACCCTGGTGGTAGTGTGACCCTTCCCCTGTACCATGACCCTAAGAAACATATATTTGACAAGGCTTTCATAGGAGTTGTGGGCATTTTCAGGGGTAGTTTAATGACCCTGATGGTAGTGTGACCTTCCCTGTACCATAATGCTACAGAAGCACTCATTAGAACCAAATTGATCTCTTTTTTTAGCCTTTGCAAGTAGTTAATGTTAGAGTCGGAAACATCTGACAATCCCATCTTCTTACAGGCCAAGCAGTGCAGAGGAGAAGGAGGAGGAAGAAGAAGAGGAGGATGTGAGTTCTATACATAAAGGCAGATCAATATATAGAAGCTTATGGAGTAGAGGAAATATGTCATTCTATGTATTAAAGAGGATAAGAGGGAGGAGAAGGTTAACTTGTAAATATAGGCAGAAGTTTATGTGCCAAGGAAAATATTTAAATGATTTGTATTATGCATGTATTGAAATGTTATGAACTTGGATGTTTGTATGTATAAGGCTATGGGATTTACTTACAAGGTCTGTGGTGTTTTTTTTTACTTATAAGGTTGTACTTAGGATTTTACTTATAAGTTCTGTGGCTGTGGGTAACTCCTACAAACCCTTTCTACTATGGCTATTAATTAACCAAAAACTCATTCTTTCAGCTTGTGTACTGGCTCAGAAAGTAGTTAAAGGGTGCATGTTATCTATGAAGGCTATATCAATAAGTATGGAAGTGTGTTATGGCTATTAACAACAATCTCTCTTTCAGCATGTGTACGGGGTTAGAAAGTTACTTGGCATATATTGAAATGTCATGCACTGAGAGTATTTACGTAAAGGGCCGGGGTTATTTCTTATAAGGTACTACGCATGATTTTACATATACAGCCTTTAGTGTTTCTTTAGGTTAAGGTATTTCCTATCCCAGTACGTATAAGCAACCTGGGTATGGATTTATGTGTGAGTTACTGAGTTGCATGTATACTAAAATGTGTATTTGGGATTTTCGTCTTCTGTGTTTTATATATATATATCCTAAGAATGGTGTTTTGTTGGGAAAGAATGTTATGCACTGGGGTTATTTATATACAAAGTCTGTGGTTATTTCTTCATAAGGTATTTCCTATCCCAGTACGTATAAGGAACTTGGTATGGATTTAAATGTGCGTGTTACTGAGTTGCATGTGTATGTGCATTCAATGTATTGGGGTATATATTGTGTATTGGGGGTATTTATTTCAAGGTTAAAGTACTGAATGGAGGGGAATTTATGTAGGGGAAAGGTCTGTAGTGGGGGTGTCGTAACTAACAACCTCTCCTGCAACAACTCCTACTGGTGCTTGTGTATAGATTTAATTATGTATTGGAGATATGTATTTGAAGGTTAAGATACTGGATGGAAGGGTATTTATGTTGGGGTAATATGATAATGTCTGTAGGGATTTGTCTTAACTTAACAACCCCTTCTGCAATAGCTACTACTACTACTGGTGCTGTCCATAACTTACAACACTTCCGTACTAGGAGTATTAACAAAACCTTTTAATTTCAGCTACCAAGGACAACCTCTGCTGCTCCGGGTATCAACTCCTGCACTCCTGGGACTGGCATAACATCTGCATGCCCTTGTAACAACTCACTCTGCTTCTGCTATTCATAACACCCCGTTCTGCGTCTGCTGTCGTAACAGGGCATGGCTTCTGTATACTAACTCCTGCTCGCATAACCCGCATGGATTTACAGTTCTCTCTGCTTCTAGCTTTCGTATCAACACATTCTGCGCCTTCCTTCGTAACTAATCCCACGGCTTCTCTGCATGACAACTCCAGCTGCTTACGGCAAAATTTCGCATAACAGCTACTCCTGCTTACGTATGACAATTCTCTCTGGCTTCCATAACAGCACGTATGGCTTTTGCATGTGAACGCATTTCATTTCTGCTGCACACTAACCCACACTGCTGGTATGAGTATCCTAACGACCTAACCCATTCTGTAAGCTGCCGCCCAGTGCTTCAGGTGACCCCTAACAAGCCTGTCGGATCGGCGTCTAGCGAGGGAGGTTCCGTCAGGTTCCGTTCCCTGCTAGAGCTGTCTCCCTTCACCTTAAAAAAAATAGTTTGACATAATTTGAGAGCAGCAGTACAGGCCAGGTATCAGAGAGGGTTCAGGCCTATGGGGACACCTCTGTTAGGCTTGTACCTCAATAAATAACTAGAAAAAAGTTGGAAAGTGTTAAACAATGACCATACGTAACCTAGTCATGTGTGAATCCTGACTATGGAGGGAGATTATCCTCAAACACGTACGGTTATATATATACATGTCTTTTACCCACCCATGCGTGCAGTACGGGTGGTGAACTCTGACCTCTATGAAATAAATATACGTAACAGGAAAAAAATAAATTGGTTTAAAATATATTTCCCTCATCCATATTCGGCAGCAGATATGTACAGGTTGAAAAAACGGGTTGATATCTGATGTTTGACCCCACAGTTGACCGTTTGTCCCTGCGTCTGGGATCGCTACGTCAACATCTTCGGCCGACGTCTCCACCTTAGGGTTGAGCGTCCATCCCTGCGTCTTTGTGTACCTGCGTTAAAATCTTCACCACCATATGACGTTGAGTCTGGCGGGCGTTGTTTTGGAATCTCGAGACGGCAATTTCCCACGGCTGTTAAGGGTATGGGTCAGGCTGTCATGGGTGGCTGTTACGTTAGCCTTGTCACGGTGTCAAGGCTCGTAAAACCACCCTTGGAAATACTAGCAACACAGCGTATATGGAAAGCCTTCAAATGATGTAGTGACTCGTGGAAATATTTGCAACCTAACATATTTCACCCAGTGGTGGTGGTGGTAGGGTCATGTATCTTAACGGTCCCTCTAAAAAGAAAAAAAATCATCACTCACAAACCATTTCATACTATATATCAAAGCATTTGTGATCACATTATGCATCATCTATTTTGGGGGGTTATATCATGGCACAAATTTCAGTTGTATGTCTGTTTATTGAGGGGACTGTTTGGGTCTTGTATTTTCTGTTGTATATTTCCAAGGCTAAAAGGGTCAGTAATTGGGTTCTCAATGATGTTTTTTTAGGTTGATGGTACAGAGGAAGGGTCATAAAAGCACCCCTGTCTGTAACTCCCCTGAAAGCCTTGTCAAATATGTGTTTTTTTTGTTTTTTTACGTCATGGCCTATTGCTCCGGTAAGCTTCTTCCCAGTGGATCCTGATGGTCGGCCCAAGGCTTCTTCCCGGTGGGGCCTGATGGTCGGCCCAGCCCGTTCTGGTGCAGGCAAGTGTTTATAGTGGTGCCATCTTGCATTGGCTCATGCTGCCCTCCCGGAGCTCATCTTTAATCCTAGAATCTAGAGTCCGGGTTGGTAGGTGGTCTTCTGGACAGCATGTGGGTAGTTTTAACCCGATAGCAGTGGGGATCATGTTTCTTAATGGTCCCTCTAAGCGGGAAAAATGGGAAAAAATCATCACTCACGCAAACCATTTCATAATAATATATATCAGCATTTGTGACAAGTTTATGTATCATCTATTTTGGGGGGTTCAAATCATGGCACAAATTTGGCCCATCGCTGCTACACGGTAAAGCCACAAATTTGGCCCGTCCCTGCTACCGGGTTAAGCCACTCGGCGGCCTTTGGTGAGTGAAATTTACCCTTCATAGCCAGTGGATAGCTGCAACCACATAGATTTCTGATCCCAGTATGTATATTTTGGGGGGCGGAATATTTTAAAGTGAGTGAGATCTTCATTGAGCAAGGGTTGATGTAGGAGAATCAATTATTTCCCCATACAGTATTTAAAGAGACTGACTATTTGGAAAGGCTTCGTACACTCAGAATTTGCCATGTTTAACCCTTGAAAGCTTAGTTCTGGCTAGATATCAAGCTCTAAAGCATCACATTGAGCAAGGGTTGATGTAGGAGAATCAATTATTTCCCCATACAGTATTTAAAGAGACTGACTATTCTCAGAATTTGCCATGTTTAACCCTTGAAAGCTTAGTTCTGGCTAGATATCAAGCTTTAAAGCATCACATTGAGCAAGGGTTGATGTAGGAGAATCAATTATTTCCCCATACAGTATTTAAAGAGACTGACTATTTGGAAAGGTCCTGTACACTCAGAATTTGACATGTTGGGGCAAAGAAGTTCATAGGAGAATTAATTACCTCCTCAAACAACATATAAGAAGGGATTTGACTATTTAAAAAGGCCTCAAACATAGAATTTGCCATGTCTCTACAGTTGAAGGTCCAGCACTGCTTTTAGTCAAAGTTCTCAAGCTTAAAAAATAACACGCTTGATGTAAAGGAATGAATTATCTCCCCCAAACTATTTAAAGAGAGATTTTGAGTGCTTGAAGAGGCCTCAGACTCGTAGAATTTGCCACGTCCTTACAGTTGAAGGTCCATCGCTGCTTTTAGTCAAAGTTCTTAAGCTTAAAAATAACAGAGGATTGATGTAGAAGAATGATTTACCTGCCCAAACAGTATGTACCCAGCCCCCTCAAGTACCCAGTGCATTCCCACCCCCAGTCTCGGCTCCAAATTACCTTTATTCTGGGGGTCAAAGACATTATATATAAGTGTTTTCCCTTCCTGTGTCAGCCCTAAGACCCTCAGGCCCCCAGTAATTGGTCACCTAACCTATCCAAGCAGGTGTCTTAGCATAATACTGGCGGTAACATTTTAATTAACCTTTCCAATGAGCAAAAACAATTAATATGGAACTGAATCAAATATCCCCAGCAATTAAGTCTCCACTTTGTTATGTAACATTAGTAAGGGTTCCAGTATATGTTAGATAATTACTAGCATTGTCAAGAACAGTTTTAATAGCCTTGTCAAGGGTTGGCCGAGAAAACAATATTATAACAAGCACTGAACTAATTCTTGAGTAATTGGACTGAGAAAGCCTTGATGGTACTCTATTTTTGCTATATTATAAAAAGTCTATAAACGATGCCTTGGAAAGCTACCATAAGCAAGGGTTGGTATAGATTATTGATGTCCAAGCTATTAATTATATGTATTTTCTCTTACCTGAAGCCCCCCAGACCCTCGATCAGCCTCTTCCAGACCCCCCCAGTAGCTACCTTATTTTCTGGGGGATCAAAACCATTAATTATGTGTTAGTTTTGATAATTACCTGACATTAAGTGTCTTACCATGGTCAGTGTCGGGATTTGTGAAGCCTTAATTATCATGAGCATAGTTTTATATCAAGCACTAACTCTTGGGTAAGACTTTGAGAAGGTCTTAATGTACTCAATCTTTGGCATATAAAAACAAGTCTAGCAATGCCTTAGGAAGATACCATGAGCAAGGGGTGAGTTAGGAAACTGATATACCTATCCCTCAATACTGCATAAACAATGGATCGAGGTCTTGTTCAGTATATATATATCAGGCACAATTGTCCATCTTTTGAGTTAGTTTATCAAAGACATATCACAATCTTCTACCATGAGCAAGGGATGAGTTAGCAGCTTGATATATATTCCTTAATACTGCAAAAATAATGGAAAGAGGGCTTGTTCAATATATATTATCACTCATATAGGTTACAATTGTCCATCTTTTGAGTTAGTTTATCAAAGACATTACTGTATCTTGTACCATGAGCAAGGTCCTTAGGGTGACTTATAGGAGATAGTTATACATTCCTATGTGTTTCATAGAGGAAAGGAAGAGATCTAGAATGATATATATTCTAAGGGTTCTTCATCTCTTATAGTTTATTAGTTCAGCAGTGAAAATCAGTTTTATGCTGAGTGCTGAGTATCAACACGTACCTCAAGTCAGCATGCATTTGTGTTATAAGGTCAATAAACTCATGGCCCATAATCAGTCAGCATTTATGAGTCGGCATTTAAAGTCAGCATCTCTCTCTCTCTCTCTCTCTCTCTCTCTCTCTCTCTCTCTCTCTCTCTCTCTCTCTCTCTTCCCAGCACGGCTTAATATGATATCAGCCCTTATTGATGTTGCCGTTAAGTACAACATTAACCATCATGCATGCAGGGGACGAGAAAGCTGAAAAAAAAAAAAAAATGACGAGGCGGAAGAATTATATATGGCGAGCGATCGAGTCTATTGGCGGGGGTGTTGCCATTCTGAGAGAAAAAAACTTGTTATTTTCTCGTAAGTTTATATATTGGAGAATTTCATCCATCCCTGTGTCTCGGTATGCTAGGTCAGGTCAAGTCATGCAATAAACATGTTCTGTACGAGTGTGATGACTCCGGAAACGATATATCAGTAGTGTACGCGCTGAGGTGACCGATCAGCTGATTGGGTAAGCGGAGATTTAAACATTACGTCATAGCTACCGGAGCTGTGTGGATTTAAATTTACATAGATTTACATAGAAAATCAGACCACACAGACCCCATGGTCCAGACATAGGTAGTCTGTCCTTAAACCTAAGTGATTCTACGTTAATCCGATGGCTCCAGAACGTTGCATTTCTATATAGTTAATATTGAGTTGAGGGAAATACACGGCCGAGCTTGTTTTTCAAGGAGTCAGTCGTGTAACACTGGACCACTGAAGGAAGGCAGGAAGCTTATTTAGGGTGACCAGACGTTCCCGTTTTCAGTGACCTGTCCCCGGTTTTCACTGTGACTCAAAGATAAAAAAGAACACGAAAATGTTGAGCAAACTCTACGTATATATAGTTGTGGACCTCGGCGCAGTGTATATAGCTAAGGAACTCCCTTCTCCTTTATTTTTTTACTTGCAACAATAAACTATCAATCAATCAACCAAATAGGGTGAGAGACTTTTGAATGCTGCTCCATGAATGGTACTAAGCCCGGCAGTGTCCCCGTTTTGGTTTTTCAGTGACAAAAACGCTACATTTGGAAGTTTTTAAGCCTCGGATCCACCGAAAATGTCCCCGGATTTTGTCTCAGAAAGGTCACCTTAATTAAGCTTAGTCCATCCTCGCACTACAACGTTGATGAAGAAAAAATTGGTCCAGTCTACTACTACTACTACTACTACTACTACGAGAAAGAAATAGACAAGAGAGAGAGAGAGAAAGAGAGGAGGAGAAAATTATTAATATTTTGACCTTCCCCGCTCTGTCTCGCTTCTCATATCCTTCTGCACACTTTTGTACACTTTTCCACACTTACCCACGTCACCCTGCACACTTAAACACGTTATTATGCCCCGAGTTCAAGTGTTCTGAAGACTTTACTGATGCAAACTTTCCCTTCGGGTATCGTTTTCTTCTTTCGTTAATACTTAATAGCATACCCTGATCTTATTCGTCTCCCCTTATCCGTTATTTTGAGCGTGTTTTTACCAGTGAACTTGCTCTATTTATCCGTCGTCAAGTTCTAAGGTTGTCGTGTATTAAAGTTCCAACACTATGATGACGTCACGGCCTCCATTTTCCCTGTCGTCTGTGAAGGCTGCCGAGACAGCGCTGTATTTTTCTTGTTTTTTTAGGTTATTATAAAGTGCCCGGAAGCGCCATGCTGTGGGAAGGTAGGTGGATCCTTTGCCCTTATTTTAGTGTGCAGGGACAGGAAATCAGGGCGTGGAAATAGGGGAAAATTGGAAAATCTGTTTCATGTGATGGTGGTGGTGGTGGTGATGGCGGCGGTGATGGTGGTGGTGACGGCGGTGGTGATGACGGCGGTGATGGTGGTGGTGGTGATGACGGCGGTGGTGATGGTGGTGGTGGTGGTGACGGCGGTGGTGATGACGGCGGTGATGGTGGTGGTGGTGATGACGGCGGTGGTGATGACGGCGGTGGTGGTGGTGATGGTGGTGATGACGGCGGTGGTGATGGTGGTGGTGGTGATGACGGCGGTGGTGATGACGGCAGTGGTGACAGGTGTTTGTGGTGATGAAGGCGGTGGTGACAGGTGTTGGTGGTGATGACAGCGGTGGTGACAGGTGTTGGTGGTGATGACGGCAGTGGTGACAGGTGTTGGTGGTGATGGCGGCGGTGGTGACAGGTGTTGGTGGTGATGACAGCGGTGGTGACAGGTGTTGGTGGTGATGACGGCGGTGGTGATGGCAGTGATGGTGGTGATGGTGATGGCAGTGTTGATGGTGGTGGTGGTGATGATGGTGTTAGACCCTCAGCAGTGATTGGGGTCAGCCGCCATGTCCACTCCACCAATTCCACCTCCATTGACATCGGCAGCGGCAGTGATAGGTTAGAGTATTTGTTATCATTAAGGGATTATTGAAGAAAGGGTAGCCTAATTATTTTGACATTTATCCCTAACTATTTGGGTGTTATTCCAGAAATCAGATGTGGTTAGGTTAGATTAATTCATCTTTTTACTCATCTTTTCCGTTATTTTGAGCGCTTTTTACCATTTAACGTTCTATTTACTCAATGGTTAGGTTAGATTTGGTCAGGTTGCCTTGGTAAAAATGGGGCAGGCTTTGCACAGCTCCATTGTCACTGGTAGTTGGTGGGTGTATTTCTGGAGTTTTACCTGTGATATGAAGGTGATAACTCTCACTATATATAGATGTTAATTTTTTCCATATATGTATCATTAGCTTTAATGGGGACTGGATGGCCCCATACTTCTGCCTGCTAAATTTTCGGCTGGCCCCGGCCCGTGATTTTTATTTATTTATTTATTATAATATTGAATTGCATACGTACTTTTTTCAAACGAACTTTATCCCTTACAAACATTTGCTTACAAAAAATTGCATACGAATTTTATGCATGCGAACTATTTCCATACGTACTGTGGTCCTAGAATCATTATAAAGAGCGGAGCAATTCTTGTCTAAACCCTGTAATAGAATAAGTCTTTGTAGGTCACAGGAGGCCATAGATAAGGGAGGTTAGGTTCTCAGGTAATATTTC
Organism: Eriocheir sinensis; assembly: GCF_024679095.1. Classification (NCBI taxonomy): domain Eukaryota; kingdom Metazoa; phylum Arthropoda; class Malacostraca; order Decapoda; family Varunidae; genus Eriocheir; species Eriocheir sinensis. Next base: position 781,653 of record NW_026110330.1, on the reverse strand, counting down.
CTTTGTCTTGTTTCCCTGTTAGCTTTGAGGGTCAGGGTGGACCACTGGCCGCCACCTCCTCCTTGCCCTCATGCTAAACCTTTACTACTGTTCCTATAGGTAATGCACTCTCTCTCTCTCTCTCTCTCTCTCTCTCTCTCTCTCTCTCTCTCTCTCTCTCTCTCTCTCTCATAAAAATAAACATTAAAATTCTTGAAGGAATTTATTATTCCCCAAAAGACTCCGTGTTTATACAGTTCTCATTCCTAACTTAATTTGCAGACATAAGAAGAAGAGGAGGAAGAACAAGAGGAGGAGGAGGAGGAGGATGAAGGGGACACACAGGAATCAAATGGTGAGTGTTGTTAACTATAACTATTTTCCTTGTTCATCTTCTTGCACCAATTTTCTTCCTGCAATTGTTCCTTTTGTGCAAAATTCTCGGTCTTTTTTATTTCCATTTCCAGCTCTCAGTCTTCTCTCCTTCCTGTTAGTTCCTGCCACACAGCTGCCCTCGGTACAATGTCAGGTCACAGTGCCATCAAGCGTGACATGTTGTGGGAGCGGTTGTACAGAATAGTGAAGTCCCTGCCATATATAGGGTGGTCCTAATCATGACTGGGTTCAAAGAGAGGAGTGGGTTGGTTTGGAGTCAGTTGGTGGTCAGACCCTGGTGGCAAGGTGGCTCTTAGGGTCGTATTATGAGACATTTCGCCGCCCAAGAACACATATTTGACAAGGCTTTCGTAGGAGTTGTGGGCATTTCCTGGGGTAGTTTTATGACCCTGGTGGTAGTGTGACCCTTCCTCTGTACCATGAAGCTAAAGAAACACACATTTGTCAAGACTTTCATAGGAGTTTGGGGCATCTCCTTGGGTAGTTTTATGACCCTGGAGGTAGTGTGACCCTTCCTCTGTACCATGAACCTAAAGAAACACACATTTGTCAAGACTTTCATAGGAGTTTGGGGCATCTCCTTGGGTAGTTTATGACCCTGGTGGTAGTGTGACCCTTCCTCTGTACCATGAAGCTAAAGAAACACACATTTGTCAAGACTTCGAGCTTGTATGGGGTGGTACACAGGTGCCTTGAATGGACTCGCCCTAAAAACACTAGTAGGAAAAGCACCTCATGAAAGTGACACACAACTATATGGAAGTCTCAGGAGCATAACACACACACACACACACACACACACACACACACACACACACACACACTTTGAATATGTATGTATCTGGGTGGGTGAGTGAGTGTATATGTGTGTGTGTGTGTGTGTGTTTGGGAATATCATACTCCATTTCTTCCCATCCCATCCCTTCCCATGCCTTCCTTTCCATCCCTTCCCTACCTATCCTATTCTCTTTTATTCTGTTGTATTCTGTTGTATTCTCTTTTATTCTGTTGTATTCTGTTGTATTATCTTTTATTCTGTTGTATTCTGTTGTATTCTCTTTTATTCTGTTGTATTCTGTTGTATTATCTTTTATTCTGTTGTATTCTGTTGTATTCTCTTTTATTCTGTTGTATTCTGTTGTATTATCTTTTATTCTGTTGTATTCTCTTTTATTCTGTTGTATTCTGTTGTATTCTCTTTTATTCTGTTGTATTATCTTGTATTCTGTTGTATTCTGTTGTATTATCTTTTATTCTGTTGTATTCTCTTTTATTCTGTTGTATTCTCTTTTATTCTGTTGTATTCTGTTGTATTATCTTTTATTCTGTTGTATTCTGTTGTATTCTCTTTTATTCTGTTGTATTCTCTTATATTCTGTTGTATTCTGTTGTATTATCTTTTATTCTGTTGTATTCTGTTGTATTCTGTTGTATTCTCTTTTATTCTGTTGTATTCTCTTTTATTCTGTTGTATTCTGTTGTATTCTCTTTTATTCTGTTGTATTCTGTTGTATTCTCTTTTATTCTGTTGTATTCTGTTGTATTCTCTTTTATTCTGTTGTATTCTCTTTTATTCTGTTGTATTCTCTTTTATTCTGTTGTATTCTGTTGTATTCTCTTTTATTCTGTTGTATTCTCTTTTATTCTGTTGTATTCTGTTGTATTATCTTTTATTCTGTTGTATTCTCTTTTATTCTGTTGTATTCTGTTGTATTCTCTTTTATTCTGTTGTATTCTGTTGTATTATCTTTTATTCTGTTGTATTCTGTTGTATTCTCTTTTATTCTGTTGTATTCTCTTTTATTCTGTTGTATTATCTTTTATTCTGTTGTATTCTGTTGTATTCTCTTTTATTCTGTTGTATTCTCTTTTATTCTGTTGTATTCTGTTGTATTCTCTTTTATTCTGTTGTATTCTGTTGTATTCTCTTTTATTCTGTTGTATTCTCTTTTATTCTGTTGTATTCTGTTGTATTCTCTTTTATTCTGTTGTATTCTGTTGTATTCTCTTTTATTCTGTTGTATTCTGTTGTATTATCTTTTATTCTGTTGTATTCTGTTGTATTCTCTTTTATTCTGTTGTATTCTGTTGTATTCTGTTGTATTCTCTTTTATTCTGTTGTATTCTGTTGTATTCTCTTTTATTCTGTTGTATTCTGTTGTATTATCTTGTATTATCTTTTATTCTGTTGTATTCTCTTTTATTCTGTTGTATTCTCTTTTATTCTGTTGTATTCTGTTGTATTCTCTTTTATTCTGTTGTATTCTGTTGTATTCTCTTTTATTCTGTTGTATTCTGTTGTATTCTCTTTTATTCTGTTGTATTCTGTTGTATTATCTTTTATTCTGTTGTATTCTCTTTTATTCTGTTGTATTCTGTTGTATTCTGTTGTATTCTCTTTTATTCTGTTGTATTCTCTTTTATTCTGTTGTATTCTGTTGTATTATCTTTTATTCTGTTGTATTCTCTTTATTCTGTTGTATTCTCTTTTATTCTGTTGTATTCTCTTTTATTCTGTTGTATTCTGTTGTATTATCTTTTATTCTGTTGTATTCTCTTTTATTCTGTTGTATTCTGTTGTATTCTCTTTTATTCTGTTGTATTCTGTTGTATTCTCTTTTATTCTGTTGTATTCTGTTGTATTCTCTTTTATTCTGTTGTATTCTCTTTTATTCTGTTGTATTCTGTTGTATTCTCTTTTATTCTGTTGTATTCTCTTTTATTCTGTTGTATTCTGTTGTATTCTCTTTTATTCTGTTGTATTATCTTTTATTCTGTTGTATTCTCTTTTATTCTGTTGTATTCTGTTGTATTCTCTTTTATTCTGTTGTATTCTCTTTTATTCTGTTGTATTCTGTTGTATTCTCTTTTATTCTGTTGTATTCTGTTGTATTCTCTTTTATTCTGTTGTATTCTGTTGTATTCTCTTTTATTCTGTTGTATTCTGTTGTATTCTCATTTATTCTGTTGTATTCTCTTTTATTCTGTTGTATTCTGTTGTATTATCTTTTATTCTGTTGTATTCTCTTTTATTCTGTTGTATTCTGTTGTATTCTTTTGTATTCTCTTTTATTCTGTTGTATTCTGTTGTATTATCTTTTATTCTGTTGTATTCTGTTGTATTCTCTTTTATTCTGTTGTATTCTCTTTTATTCTGTTGTATTCTCTTTTATTCTGTTGTATTCTGTTGTATTATCTTTTATTCTGTTGTATTCTGTTGTATTCTCTTTTATTCTGTTGTATTCTGTTGTATTATCTTTTACTCTGTTGTATTCTGTTGTATTCTCTTTTATTCTGTTGTATTCTGTTGTATTCTCTTTTATTCTGTTGTATTCTGTTGTATTATCTTTTATTCTGTTGTATTCTGTTGTATTCTCTTTTATTCTGTTGTATTCTCTTTTATTCTGTTGTATTCTGTTGTATTCTCTTTTATTCTGTTGTATTCTCTTTTATTCTGTTGTATTATCTTTTATTCTGTTGTATTCTGTTGTATTCTCTTTTATTCTGTTGTATTCTCTTTTATTCTGTTGTATTATCTTTTAGTCTGTTGTATTCTGTTGTATTCTCTTTTATTCTGTTGTATTCTGTTGTATTATCTTTTATTCTGTTGTATTCTGTTGTATTCTGTTGTATTCTCTTTTATTCTGTTGTATTCTCTTTTATTCTGTTGTATTCTGTTGTATTCTCTTTTATTCTGTTGTATTCTGTTGTATTCTCTTTTATTCTGTTGTATTCTGTTGTATTCTCTTTTATTCTGTTGTATTCTGTTGTATTATCTTTTATTCTGTTGTATTCTCTTTTATTCTGTTGTATTCTGTTGTATTCTCTTTTATTCTGTTGTATTCTGTTGTATTCTCTTTTATTCTGTTGTATTGTGTTCTCTTTTATTCTGTTGTATTCTGTTGTATTATCTTTTATTCTGTTGTATTCTCTTTTATTCTGTTGTATTCTGTTGTATTCTCTTTTATTCTGTTGTATTCTGTTGTATTATCTTTTATTCTGTTGTATTCTCTTTTATTCTGTTGTATTCTCTTTTATTCTGTTGTATTCTGTTGTATTCTCTTTTATTCTGTTGTATTCTGTTGTATTATCTTTTATTCTGTTGTATTCTGTTGTATTATCTTTTATTCTGTTGTATTCTCTTTTATTCTGTTGTATTCTGTTGTATTCTCTTTTATTCTGTTGTATTCTGTTGTATTATCTTTTATTCTGTTGTATTCTGTTGTATTCTCTTTTATTCTGTTGTATTCTGTTGTATTATCTTTTATTCTGTTGTATTCTGTTGTATTCTCTTTTATTCTGTTGTATTCTGTTGTATTCTGTTGTATTCTCTTTTATTCTGTTGTATTCTCTTTTATTCTGTTGTATTCTCTTTTATTCTGTTGTATTCTGTTGTATTATCTTTTATTCTGTTGTATTCTCTTTTATTCTGTTGTATTCTGTTGTATTCTCTTTTATTCTGTTGTATTCTGTTGTATTCTCTTTTATTCTGTTGTATTCTGTTGTATTATCTTTTATTCTGTTGTATTCTCTTTTATTCTGTTGTATTCTGTTGTATTCTCTTTTATTCTGTTGTATTCTGTTGTATTCTCTTTTATTCTGTTGTATTCTCTTTTATTCTGTTGTATTCTGTTGTATTATCTTTTATTCTGTTGTATTCTCTTTTATTCTGTTGTATTCTGTTGTATTCTCTTTTATTCTGTTGTATTCTGTTGTATTATCTTTTATTCTTTTGTATTCTGTTGTATTCTCTTTTATTCTGTTGTATTCTCTTTTATTCTGTTGTATTCTGTTGTATTCTCTTTTATTCTGTTGTATTCTGTTGTATTCTCTTTTATTCTGTTGTATTCTCTTTTATTCTGTTGTATTCTGTTGTATTCTCTTTTATTCTGTTGTATTCTCTTTTATTCTGTTGTATTCTGTTGTATTCTCTTTTATTCTGTTGTATTCTGTTGTATTCTGTTGTATTCTCTTTTATTCTGTTGTATTCTGTTGTATTCTCTTTTATTCTGTTGTATTCTCTTTTATTCTGTTGTATTCTGTTGTATTCTCTTTTATTCTGTTGTATTCTGTTGTATTCTCTTTTATTCTGTTGTATTCTGTTGTATTATCTTTTATTCTGTTGTATTCTGTTGTATTATCTTGTATTATCTTTTATTCTGTTGTATTCTCTTTTATTCTGTTGTATTATCTTTTATTCTGTTGTATTCTCTTTTATTCTGTTGTATTCTGTTGTATTCTGTTGTATTCTCTTTTATTCTGTTGTATTCTCTTATTCTGTTGTATTCTGTTGTATTCTCTTTTATTATGTTGTATTCTATTTGTATTCTGTTGTATTCTCTTTTATTCTGTTGTATTTTGTCGTATTCTGTTGTATTCTGTTGTATTCTCTTTTATTCTTTTGTATTATCTTTTATTCTGTTGTATTCTGTTGTATTCTCTTTTATTCTGTTGTATTCTCTTTTATTCTGTTGTATTCTGTTGTATTATCTTTTAGTCTATTGTATTCTGTTGTATTCTCTTTTATTCTGTTGTATTCTGTTGTATTATCTTTTATTCTGTTGTATTCTGTTGTATTCTGTTGTATTCTCTTTTATTCTGTTGTATTCTCTTTTATTCTGTTGTATTCTGTTGTATTCTCTTTTATTCTGTTGTATTCTGTTGTATTCTCTTTTATTCTGTTGTATTCTGTTGTATTCTCTTATATTCTGTTGTATTCTGTTGTATTATCTTTTATTCTGTTGTATTCTCTTTTATTCTGTTGTATTCTGTTGTATTCTCTTTTATTCTGTTGTATTCTGTTGTATTCTCTTTTATTCTGTTGTATTCTGTTGTATTCTCTTTTATTCTGTTGTATTCTGTTGTATTATCTTTTATTCTGTTGTATTTTTTTTATTCTGTTGTATTCTGTTGTATTCTCTTTTATTCTGTTGTATTCTGTTGTATTATCTTTTATTCTGTTGTATTCTCTTTTATTCTGTTGTATTCTGTTGTATTCTCTTTTATTCTGTTGTATTCTGTTGTATTATCTTTTATTCTGTTGTATTCTGTTGTATTCTCTTTTATTCTGTTGTATTCTGTTGTATTATCTTTTATTCTGTTGTATTCTGTTGTATTATCTTTTATTCTGTTGTATTCTCTTTTATTCTGTTGTATTCTCTTTTATTCTGTTGTATTCTCTTTTATTCTGTTGTATTCTGTTGTATTATCTTTTATTCTGTTGTATTCTGTTGTATTCTCTTTTATTCTGTTGTATTATCTTTTATTCTGTTGTATTCTGTTGTATTCTCTTTTATTCTGTTGTATTCTGTTGTATTCTGTTGTATTCTCTTTTATTCTGTTGTATTCTGTTGTATTCTCTTTTATTCTGTTGTATTCTGTTGTATTATCTTTTATTCTGTTGTATTCTCTTTTATTCTGTTGTATTCTCTTTTATTCTGTTGTATTCTGTTGTATTCTCTTTTATTCTGTTGTATTCTGTTGTATTCTCTTTTATTCTGTTGTATTCTGTTGTATTATCTTTTATTCTGTTGTATTCTCTTTTATTCTGTTGTATTCTCTTTTATTCTGTTGTATTCTGTTGTATTATCTTTTATTCTGTTGTATTCTGTTGTATTCTCTTTTATTCTGTTGTATTCTGTTGTATTATCTTTTATTCTGTTGTATTCTCTTTTATTCTGTTGTATTCTGTTGTATTCTCTTTTATTCTGTTGTATTCTCTTTTATTCTGTTGTATTCTGTTGTATTCTCTTTTATTCTGTTGTATTCTGTTGTATTATCTTTTATTCTGTTGTATTCTCATTTCTGTTGTATTCTGTTGTATTCTCTTTTATTCTGTTGTATTCTGTTGTATTCTCTTTTATTCTGTTGTATTCTGTTGTATTCTCTTTTATTCTGTTGTATTCTCTTTTATTCTGTTGTATTCTGTTGTATTCTCTTTTATTCTGTTGTATTCTGTTGTATTATCTTTTATTCTGTTGTATTCTGTTGTATTCTCTTTTATTCTGTTGTATTCTGTTGTATTCTTTTATTCTGTTGTATTCTCTTTTATTCTGTTGTATTCTGTTGTATTATCTTTTATTCTGTTGTATTCTGTTGTATTCTCTTTTATTCTGTTGTATTCTCTTTATTCTGTTGTATTCTGTTGTATTCTCTTTTATTCTGTTGTATTCTGTTGTATTATCTTTTATTCTGTTGTATTCTGTTGTATTATCTTTTATTCTGTTGTATTCTGTTGTATTCTCTTTTATTCTGTTGTATTCTGTTGTATTCTCTTTTATTCTGTTATATTCTGTTGTATTGTCTTTTATTCTGATGTATTCTGTTGTATTCTGTTGTATTCTCTTTTATTCTGTTGTATTATCTTTTATTCTGTTGTATTCTCTTTTATTCTGTTGTATTCTGTTGTATTATCTTTTATTCTGTTGTATTCTGTTGTATTCTCTTTTATTCTGTTGTATTCTGTTGTATTCTCTTTTATTCTGTTGTATTCTGTTGTATTCTGTTGTATTCTCTTTTATTCTGTTGTATTCTCTTTTATTCTGTTGTATTCTGTTGTATTCTCTTTTATTCTGTTGTATTCTCTTTTATTCTGTTGTATTCTGTTGTATTCTGTTGTATTCGCTTTTATTCTGTTGTTTTCTGTTGTATTCTCTTTTATTCTGTTGTATTTTGTTGTATTCTCTTTTATTCTGTTGTATTCTGTTGTATTATCTTTTATTCTGTTGTATTCTCTTTTATTCTGTTGTATTCTGTTGTATTCTCTTTTATTCTGTTGTATTCTGTTGTATTCTCTTTTATTCTGTTGTATTCTGTTGTATTATCTTTTATTCTGTTGTATTCTGTTGTATTATCTTTTATTCTGTTGTATTCTCTTTTATTCTGTTGTATTCTGTTGTATTCTCTTTTATTCTGTTGTATTCTCTTTTATTCTGTTGTATTCTGTTGTATTATCTTTTATTCTGTTGTATTCTGTTGTATTCTCTTTTATTCTGTTGTATTCTCTTTTATTCTGTTGTATTCTGTTGTATTCTGTTGTATTCTCTTTTATTCTGTTGTGTTCTGTTGTATTCTCTTTTATTCTGTTGTATTCTCTTTTATTCTGTTGTATTCTGTTGTATTCTCTTTTATTCTGTTGTATTCTGTTGTATTCTCTTTTATTCTGTTGTATTCTGTTGTATTATCTTTTATTCTGTTGTATTATGTTGTAATCTGTTGTATTCTCTTTTATTCTGTTGTATTCTGTTGTATTATCTTTTATTCTGTTGTATTCTCTTTTATTCTGTTGTATTCTGTTGTATTCTCTTTTATTCTGTTGTATTCTGTTGTATTCTCTTTTATTCTGTTGTATTCTCTTTTATTCTGTTGTATTCTGTTGTATTCTGTTGTATTATCTTTTATTCTGTTGTATTCTGTTGTATTCTCTTTTATATCTGTTGTATTCTGTTGTATTCTCTTTTATTCTGTTGTATTCTGTTGTATTATCTTTTATTCTGTTGTATTCTGTTGTATTCTCTTTTATTCTGTTGTATTCTGTTGTTTTCTCTTTTATTCTGTTGTATTCTGTTGTATTCTCTTTTATTCTGTTGTATTCTGTTGTATTATCTTTTATTCTGTTGTATTCTCTTTTATTCTGTTGTATTCTGTTGTATTATCTTTTATTCTTTTGTATTCTGTTGTATTCTCTTTTATTCTGTTGTATTCTGTTGTATTATCTTTTATTCTGTTGTATTCTCTTTTATTCTGTTGTATTCTGTTGTATTCTGTTGTATTCTCTTTTATTCTGTTGTATTCTGTTGTATTCTCTTTTATTCTGTTGTATTCTCTTTTATTTTGTTGTATTCTGTTGTATTCTCTTTTATTCTGTTGTATTCTCTTTTATTCTGTTGTATTCTGTTGTATTCTCTTTTATTCTGTTGTATTCTGTTGTATTATCTTTTATTCTGTTGTATTCTCTTTTATTCTGTTGTATTCTTTTGTATTCTCTTTTATTCTGTTGTATTCTGTTGTATTATCTTTTATTCTGTTGTATTCTCTTTTATTCTGTTGTATTCTGTTGTATTCTCTTTTATTCTGTTGTATTCTGTTGTATTCTGTTGTATTATCTTTTATTCTTTTGTATTCTGTTGTATTCTCTTTTATTCTGTTGTATTCTGTTGTATTATCTTTTATTCTGTTGTATTCTCTTTTATTCTGTTGTATTCTGTTGTATTCTGTTGTATTCTCTTTTATTCTGTTGTATTCTGTTGTATTCTCTTTTATTCTGTTGTATTCTCTTTTATTTTGTTGTATTCTGTTGTATTCTCTTTTATTCTGTTGTATTCTCTTTTATTCTGTTGTATTCTGTTGTATTCTCTTTTATTCTGTTGTATTCTGTTGTATTCTCTTTTATTCTGTTGTATTCTGTTGTATTCTCTTTTATTCTGTTGTATTCTGTTGTATTCTGTTGTATTATCTTTTATTCTGTTGTATTCTCTTTTATTCTGTTGTATTCTGTTGTATTCTCTTTTATTCTGTTGTATTCTGTTGTATTCTCTTTTATTCTGTTGTATTCTCTTTTATTCTGTTGTATTCTGTTGTATTCTCTTTTATTCTGTTGTATTCTGTTGTATTCTCTTTTATTCTGTTGTATTCTGTTGTATTCTCTTTTATTCTGTTGTATTCTGTTGTATTTTGTTGTATTCTCTTTTATTCTGTTGTATTCTGTTGTATTATCTTTTATTCTGTTGTATTCTCTTTTATTCTGTTGTATTCTGTTGTATTCTCTTTTATTCTGTTGTATTCTGTTGTATTATCTTTTATTCTGTTGTATTCTCTTTTATTCTGTTGTATTCTGTTGTATTCTCTTTTATTCTGTTGTATTCTCTTTTATTCTGTTGTATTCTCTTTTATTCTGTTGTATTCTGTTGTATTCTCTTTTATTCTGTTGTATTCTCTTTTATTCTGTTGTATTCTGTTGTATTCTGTTGTATTCTCTTTTATTCTGTTGTATTCTCTTTTATTCTGTTGTATTCTGTTGTATTCTCTTTTATTCTGTTGTGTTCTGTTGTATTCTCTTTTATTCTATTGTATTCTCTTTTATTCTGTTGTATTCTCTTTTATTCTGTTGTATTCTGTTGTATTCTCTTTTATTCTGTTGTATTCTGTTGTATTCTCTTTTATTCTGTTGTATTCTCTTTTATTCTGTTGTATTCTGTTGTATTCTCTTTTATTCTGTTGTATTCTGTTGTATTCTGTTGTATTCTCTTTTATTCTGTTGTATTCTGTTGTATTCTCTTTTATTCTGTTGTATTCTGTTGTATTCTCTTTTATTCTGTTGTATTCTGTTGTATTATCTTTTATTCTGTTGTATTCTCTTTTATTCTGTTGTATTCTGTTGTATAACTGATTTTTATGTTTTGGGGGGAATTTCACGCAAGGGAAGGGAAGGGAAAGGAAAGGAAGGGAAGGGAAAGGAAAGGAAAGGAAAATGAAGTTACAAAAAGAAGGAAAAAATAATATATGAAAATGTGAGCCTTCCTCTGTACCGTGAACCTAAAAACACATATTTGACAAGGCTTTCCTAGGAGTTTTAGGCATTTCCAGGGGCAGTTTTATGACCCTGGTGGTAGTGTGCCCCTTCCTCTGTACCATGACCCAACGAAAACATATATTTGACAGTTCTTTCATAGGAGTTTGTCATTTCTTGGGGTAGTTTAATGACCCTGGTGTTAGTGTGACCTTTCCTCTGTACCATGACCCTAAGAAAACATATTTGACATGGCTTTCCTAGGAGTTGTGGGCATTTCCAGGGGTAGTTTTATGACCCTGATGGTAGTGTGACCCTTCCTCTGTACCGTGAACCTAAAAACACATATTTGACAAGGCTTTCATAGGAGTTGTGGGCATTTCCTGGGATAGTTGAATGACCCTGGTGGTAGTCTGACCCTTCCTCTGTACCATGACCCTAAGAAAACATATATTTGACAAGGCTTTCATAGGAGTTGTGGGCATTTTCAGGGGTAGTTTAATGACCCTGGTGGTAGTGTGACCTTCCCTGTACCATAATGCTACAGAAGCACTCATTAGAACCAAATTGATCTCTTTTTTTAGCCTTTGCAAGTAGTTAATGTTAGAGTCGGAAACAATCCCATCTTCTTACAGGCCAAGCAGTGCAGAGAAGGAGGAGGAAGAAGAAGAGGAGGATGTGAGTTCTATACATAAAGGCAGATCAATATATAGAAGCTTATGGAGTAGAGGAAATATGTCATTCTATGTATTAAAGAGGATAAGAGGGAGGAGAAGGTTAACTTGTAAATATAGGCAGAAGTTTATGTGCCAAGGAAAATATTTAAATGATTTGTATTATGCATGTATTGAAATGTTATGAACTTGGATGTTTGTATGTATAAGGCTATGGGATTTACTTACAAGGTCTGTGGTGTTTTTTTTTACTTATAAGGTTGTACTTAGGATTTTACTTATAAGTTCTGTGGCTGTGGGTACCTCCTACAAAGCCTTTCTACTATGGCTATTAATTAACAAATCCTCTTTCTTTCAGCTTGTGTACTGGCTCAGAAAGTAGTGAAAGGGTGCATGTTATCTATGAAGGCTATATCAATAAGTATGGAAGTGTGTTATGGCTATTAACAACAATCTCTCTTTCAGCATGTGTACGGGGTTAGAAAGTTACTTGGCATGTATTGAAATGTCATGCACTGAGAGTATTTACGTAAAGGGCCGGGGCTATTTCTTATAAGGTACTACGCATGATTTTACATATACAGCCTTTAGTGTTTCTTTAGGTTAAGGTATTTCCTATCCCAGTACGTATAAGCAACCTGGGTATGGATTTATGTGTGAGTTACTGAGTTGCATGTATACTAAAATGTGTATTTGGGATTTTCGTCTTCTGTGTTTTATATATGTATATCCTAAGAATGGTGTTTTGTTGGGAAAGAATGTTATGCACTGGGGTTATTTATATACAAAGTCTGTGGTTATTTCTTCATAAGGTATTTCCTATCCCAGTACGTATAAGGAACTTGGTATGGATTTAAATGTGCGTGTTACTGAGTTGCATGTGTATGTGCATTCAATGTATTGGGGTATATATTGTGTATTGGGGGTATTTATTTCAAGGTTAAAGTACTGAATGGAGGGGAATTTATGTAGGGGAAAGGTCTGTAGTGGGGGTGTCGTAACTAACAACCTCTCCTGCAACAACTCCTACTGGTGCTTGTGTATAGATTTAATTATGTATTGGAGATATGTATTTGAAGGTTAAGATACTGGATGGAAGGGTATTTATGTTGGGGTAATATGATAATGTCTGTAGGGATTTGTCTTAACTTAACAACCCCTTCTGCAATAGCTACTACTACTACTGGTGCTGTCCATAACTTACAACACTTCCGTACTAGGAGTATTAACAAAACCTTTTAATTTCAGCTACCAAGGACAACCTCTGCTGCTCCGGGTATCAACTCCTGCACTCCTGGGACTGGCATAACATCTGCATGCCCTTGTAACAACTCACTCTGCTTCTGCTATTCATAACACCCCGTTCTGCGTCTGCTGTCGTAACAGGGCATGGCTTCTGTATACTAACTCCTGCTCGCATAACCCGCATGGATTTACACTTCTCTCTCTGCTTCTGGCTTTCGTACCTATCAACACATTCTGCGCCTTCCTTCGTAACTAATCCCACGGCTTCTCTGCATGACAACTCCAGCTGCTTACGGCAAAATTTCGCATAACAGCTACTCCTGCTTACGTATGACAATTCTCTCTGGCTTCCATAACAGCACGTATGGCTTTTGCATGTGAACGCATTTCATTTCTGCTGCTCACTAACCCACACTGCTGGCTTGAGTATCCTAACGACCTAACCCATTCTGTAAGCTGCCGCCCAGTGCTCCAGGTGACCCCTAACAAGCCTGTCGGATCGGCGTCTAGCGAGGGAGGTTCCGTCAGGTTCCGTTCCCTGCTAGAGCTGTCTCCCTTCACCTTAAAAAATAGTTTGACATAATTTGAGAGCAGCAGTACAGGCCAGGTATCAGAGAGGGTTCAGGCCTATATGGGGACACCTCTGTTAGGCTTGTACCTCAATAAATAACTAGAAAAAGTTGGAAAGTGTTAAACAATGACCATACGTAACCTAGTCATGTGAATCCTGACTATGGAGGGAGATTATCCTCAAACACGTACGGTTATATATATACATGTCTTTTACCCACCCATGCGTGCAGTACGGGTGGTGAACTCTGACCTCTATGAAATAAATATACGTAACAGGAAAAAAATAAATTGGTTTAAAATATATTTCCCTCATCCATATTCGGCAGCAGATATGTACAGGTTGAAAAAACGGGTTGATATCTGATGTTTGACCCCACAGTTGACCGTTTGTCCCTGCGTCTGGGATCGCTACGTCAACATCTTCGGCCGACGTCTCGACCTTAGGGTTGAGCGTCCATCCCTGCGTCTTTGTGTACCTGCGTTAAAATCTTCACCACCATATGACGTTGAGTCTGGCGGGCGTTGTTTTGGAATCTCGAGACGGCAATTTCCCACGGCTGTTAAGGGTATGGGTCAGGCTGTCATGGGTGGCTGTTACGTAAGCCTTGTCACGGTGTCAAGGCTCGTAAAACCACCCTTGGAAATACTAGCAACACAGCGTATATGGAAAGCCTTCAAGTGATGTAGTGACTCGTGGAAATATTTGCAACCTAACATATTTCACCCAGTGGTGGTGGTGGTAGGGATCATGTTTCTTAATGGTCCCTCTAAGCGAGAAAAATGAGAAAAAATCATCACTCACACAAACCATTTCATAATATATATCAAAGCATTTGTGATCACATTATGCATCATCTATTTTGGGGGGGTTATATCATGGCACAAATTTCAGTTGTATGTCTGTTTATTGAGGGGACTGTTTGGGTCTTGTATTTTCTGTTGTATGTTTCCAAGGCCAAAAAGGTCAGTAATTGGGTTCTCAATGATGTTTTTTTAGGTTGATGGTACAGAGGAAGGGTCATAAAAGCACCCTTGTCTGTAACTCCCCTGAAAGCCTTGTCAAATATGTTTTTTTTGTTTGTTTGTTTGTTTGTTTGTTTTTACGTCATGGCCTATTGCTCCGGTAAGCTTCTTCCCAGTGGATCCTGATGGTCGGCCCAAGGCTTCTTCCCGGTGGGGCCTGATGGTCGGCCCAGCCCATTCTGGTGCAGGCAAGTGTTTATAGTGGTGCCATCTTGCATTGGCTCATGCTGCCCTCCCGGAGCTCATCTTTAATCCTAGAATCTAGAGTCCGGGTTGATAGGTGGTCTTCTGGACAGCATGTGGGTAGTTTTAACCCGATAGCAGCGGGGATCATGTTTCTTAATGGTCCCTCTAAGCGAGAAAAATGGGAAAAAATCATCACTCACACAAACCATTTCATAATAATATATATCAGCATTTGTGATAAGTTTATGTATCATCTATTTTGGGGGGTTCAAATCATGGCACAAATTTGGCCCATCGCTGCTACACGGTAAAGCCACAAATTTGGTTCATTACCTCCTATCGTAAGTCTCTCCTCCTCCTCCCCCAAAACTTAATAGTGTATTATCCTTACCTGTGTTAGGGATAATAGGCTACTGGTGTGATAAACTAAATCTCATTATAACCTTTCTCCTCTTCTGTTCAAAGCTAAAAACCTAATCTTTTTCCCTCTTCCTATAGCTCAAGCCCATCCATAGGGGGGGGGATTGAGGTCTAGCACTGTCTTGGATAAAAATGTGAGAGGATTATCCCAGCTTAGCTCAGGCCCTTGGAAACCACTTATAGGGAAATACATGTAAGGTTGTGTCTACAGGTCAGCTAGTATTCCTCCTGTCTCATAATGCTTATAGTTTTTGCCTTCAACACTGATTTGATAACAAGGTGCCAATGCTCAGGTGAGGGAAAGTGCATGTGTGTGGGTGGGTCGGACAGAGAGCTTTACTATATGAAAAGGCTTCGTACACTCAGAATTTGCCATGTTTAACCCTTGAAAGCTTAGTTCTGGCTAGATACCAAAGCTCTAAAGCATCACATTGAGCAAGGGTTGATGTAGGAGAATCAATTATTTCCCCATACAGTATTTAAAGAGACTGACTATTTGGAAAGGCTTCGTACACTCAGAATTTGCCATGTTTAACCCTTGAAAGCTTAGTTCTGGCTAGATACCAAAGCTTTAAAGCATCACATTGAGCAAGGGTTGATGTAGGAGAATCAATTACTTCCCCATACAGTATTTAAAGAGACTGACTATTTGGAAAGGCTTCGTACACTCAGAATTTGCCATGTTTAACCCTTGAAAGCTTAGTTCTGGCTAGATATCAAGCTCTAAAGCATCACATTGAGCAAGGGTTGATGTAGGAGAATCAATTACTTCCCCATACAGTATTTAAAGAGACTGACTATTTGGAAAGGTCCTGTACACTCAGAATTTGCCATGTTTAACCCTTGAAAGCTTAGTTCTGGCTAGATATCAAGCTTTAAAGCATCACATTGAGCAAGGGTTGATGTAGGAGAATCAATTACCTCTCCATACAGTATTTAAAGAACACTCAGAATTTGCCATTTTTAATACTTGAAAGCTTAGCACTAGTATACATATTTACAAGCTCTTAAGCATCACATTGAGCGAGGGGAATATCTCGAGGGGCAAAGAAGTTCATAGGAGAATTAATTACCTCCTCAAACAACATATAAACACAGAATTTGCCATGTCTCTACAGTTGAAGGTCCAGCGTTGCTTTTAGTCAAAGTTCTCAAGCTTAAAAAATAACACGCTTGATGTAAAGGAATGAATTATCTCCCCCAAACTATTTAAAGAGAGATTTTGAGTGCTTGAAAAGGCCTCAGACTCATAGAATTTGCCACGTCCTTACAGTTGAAGGTCCATCGCTGCTTTTAGTCAAAGTTCTCAAGCTTAAAAAATAACAGAGGATTGATGTAGAAGAATGATTTACCTGCCCAAACAGTATGTACCCAGCCCCTCCCACCCCAGTCTCAGCTCCCAATTACCTTTATTCTGGGGGTCAAAGACATTATATATAAGTGTTTTCCCTTCCTGTGTCAGCCCTAAGACCCTCAGGCCCCCAGTAATTGGTCACCTAACCTATCCAAGCAGGTGTCTTAGCATAATACTGGCGGTAACATTTTAATTAACCTTTCCAATGAGCAAAAACAATTAATATGGAACTATGAATCAAATATCCCCAGCAATTAAGTCTCCACTTTGTTATGTAACATTAGTAAGGGTTCCAGTATATGTTAGATAATTACTAGCATTGTCAAGAACAGTTTTAATAGCCTTGTCAAGGGTTGGCCGAGAAAACAATATTATAACAAGCACTGAACTAATTCTTGAGTAATTGGACTGAGAAAGCCTTGATGGTACTCTATTTTTGCTATATTATAAAAAGTCTATAAGCGATGCCTTGGAAAGCTACCATAAGCAAGGGTTGGTCAAGATTATTGATGTCCAAGCTATTAATTATATGTATTTTCTCTTACCTGAAGCCCCCTAGCTCAAGCCCCCAGACCCTCATCCTCTTCCAGACACACCCAGTAGCTACCTTATTTTCTGGGGGATCAAAACCATTAATTATGTGTTAGTTTTGATAATTACCTGACATTAAGTCTTCCCATGGGCAGTGTCAGCATTTGTGAAGCCTTAATTATCATGAGCATAGTTTTATATCAAGCACCAACTCTTGGGTAAGACTTTGAGAAGGTCTTAATGTACTCAATCTTTGGCATATAAAAACAAGTCTAGCAATGCCTTAGGAAGATACCATGAGCAAGGTGAGTTAGGAAACTGATATACCTATCCTCAATACTGCATAAACAATGGATCGAGGTCTTGTTCAGTATATAGATATATATTATAGACAATGGATCGAGGTCTTGTTCAGTATATATATCAGGCACAATTGTCCATCTTTTGAGTTAGTTTATCAAAGACATATCACAATCTTCCACCATGAGCAAGGGATGAGTTAGCAGCTTGATATATATTCCTTAATACTGCAAAAATAATGGAAAGAGGGCTTGTTCAATATATATTATCACTCATATAGGTTACAATTGTCCATCTTTTGAGTTAGTTTATCAAAGACATTACTGTATCTTGTACCATGAGCAAGGTCCTTAGGGTGACTTATAGGAGATAGTTATACATTCCTATGTGTTTCATAGAGGAAAGGAAGAGATCTAGAATGATATATATTCTAAGGGTTCTTCATCTCTTATAGTTAATTAGTTCAGCAGTGAAAATCAGTTTTATGCTGAGTGCTGATGTCGATCGGCCAACACCTACCTCAAGTCATCATGCTTTTGTGTTATATTGTCTATAAACTCATGGCCCATAATCAGTCAGCATTTATGAAGTCGGCATTTAAAGTCAGCATCTCTCTCTCTCTCTCTCTCTCTCTCTCTCTCTCTCTCTCTCTCTCTCTCTCTCTCTCTCTCTCTCTCTTCCCAGCACGGCTTAATATGATATCAGCCCTTATTGATGTTGCCGTTAAGTACAACATTAACCATCATGCATGCAGGGGACGAGAAAGCTGAAAAAAAAAAAAAAATGACGAGGCGGAAGAATTATATATGGCGAGCGATCGAGTCTATTGGCGGGGGTGTTGCCATTCTGAGAGAAAAAAACTTGTTATTTTCTCGTAAGTTTATATATTAGAGAATTTCATCCATCCCTGTGTCTCGGTATGCTAGGTCAGGTCAAGTCATGCAATAAACATGTTCTGTACGAGTGTGATGACTCCGGAAACGATATATCAGTAGTGTACGCGCTGAGGTGACCGATCAGCTGATTGGGTAAGCGGAGATTTAAACATTACGTCATAGCTACCGGAGCTGTGTGGATTTAAATTTACATAGATTTACATAGAAAATCAGACCACACAGACCCCATGGTCCAGACATAGGTAGTCTGTCCTTAAACCTAAGTGATTCTACGTTAATCCGATGGCTCCAGAACGTTGCATTTCTATATAGTTAATATTGAGTTGAGGGAAATACACGGCCGAGCTTGTTTTTCAAGGAGTCAGTCGTGTAACACTGGACCACTGAAGGAAGGCAGGAAGCTTATTTAGGGTGACCAGACGTTCCCGTTTTCAGTGACCTGTCCCCGGTTTTCACTGTGACTCAAAGATAAAAAAGAACACGAAAATGTTGAGCAAACTCTACGTATATATAGTTGTGGACCTCGGCGCAGTGTATATAGCTAAGGAACTCCCTTCTCCTTTATTTTTTTACTTGCAACAATAAACTATCAATCAATCAACCAAATAGGGTGAGAGACTTTTGAATGCTGCTCCATGAATGGTACTAAGCCCGGCAGTGTCCCCGTTTTGGTTTTTCAGTGACAAAAACGCTACATTTGGAAGTTTTTAAGCCTCGGGTCCACCGAAAATGTCCCCGGATTTTGTCTCAGAAAGGTCACCTTAATTAAGCTTAGTCCATCCTCGCACTACAACGTTGATGAAGAAAAAATTGGTCCAGTCTACTACTACTACTACTACTACGAGAAAGAAATAGACAAGAGAGAGAGAGAGAGAGAGAAAGAGAAAGAGAGGAGGAGAAAATTATTAATATTTTGACCTTCCCCGCTCTGTCTCGCTTTTCATATCCTTCTGCACACTTTTGTACACTTTTCCACACTTACCCACGTCACCCTGCACACTTAAACACGTTATTATGCCCCGAGTTCAAGTGTTCTGAAGACTTTACTGATGCAAACTTTCCCTTCGGGTATCGTTTTCTTCTTTCGTTAATACTTAATAGCATACCCTGATCTTATTCGTCTCCCCTTATCTGTTATTTTGAGCGTGTTTTTACCAGTGAACTTGCTCTATTTATCCGTCGTCAAGTTCTAAGGTTGTCGTGTATTAAAGTTCCAACACTATGATGACGTCACGGCCTCCATTTTCCCTGTCGTCTGTGAAGGCTGCCGAGACAGCGCTGTATTTTTCTTGTTTTTTTAGGTTATTATAAAGTGCCCGGAAGCGCCATGCTGTGGGAAGGTAGGTGGATCCTTTGCCCTTATTTTAGTGTGCAGGGACAGGAAATCAGGGCGTGGAAATAGGGGAAAATTGGAAAATCTGTTTCATGTGATGGTGGTGGTGGTGGTGATGGCGGCGGTGATGGTGGTGGTGACGGCGGTGGTGATGACGGCGGTGATGGTGGTGGTGGTGATGACGGCGGTGGTGATGGTGGTGGTGATGGTGGTGGTGGTGATGACGGCGGTGGTGATGGTGGTGGTGATGACGGCGGTGGTGATGGTGGTGGTGGTGATGACGGCAGTGGTGACAGGTGTTGGTGGTGATGATGACGGCGGTGGTGATGGTGGTGGTGATGACGGCGGTGGTGATGGTGGTGGTGATGGTGGTGGTGGTGATGACGGCGGTGGTGATGACGGCGGTGGTGATGGTGGTGGTGGTGGTGATGATGACGGCGGTGGTGATGGTGGTGGTGGTGATGACGGCGGTGGTGATGGTGGTGGTGGTGATGGTGGTGGTGGTGATGGTGGTGGTGGTGATGGTGATGGTGGTGGTGGTGATGGTGGTGGTGGTGATGGTGATGGCAGTGTTGATGGTGGTGGTGGTGGTGATGGCAGTGATGGTGGTGGTGGTGATGGTGGTGATGGTGATGGCAGTGTTGATGGTGGTGGTGGTGATGATGGTGTTAGACCCTCAGCAGTGATTGGGGTCAGCCGCCATGTCCACTCCACCAATTCCACCTCCATTGACATCGGCAGCGGCAGTGATAGGTTAGAGTATTTGTTATCATTAAGGGATTATTGAAGAAAGGGTAGCCTAATTATTTTGACATTTATCCCTAACTATTTGGGTGTTATTCCAGAAATCAGATGTGGTTAGGTTAGATTAATTCATCTTTTTACTCATCTTTTCCGTTATTTTGAGCGCTTTTTACCATTTAACGTTCTATTTACTCAATGGTTAGGTTAGATTTGGTCAGGTTGCCTTGGTAAAAATGGGGCAGGCTTTGCACTGCTCCATTGTCACTGGTAGTTGGTGGGTGTATTTCTGGAGTTTTACCTGTGATATGAAGGTGATAACTCTCACTATATATAGATGTTAATTTTTTCCATATATGTATCATTAGCTTTAATGGGGACTGGATGGCCCCATACTTCTGCCTGCTAAATTTTCGGCTGGCCCCGGCCCGTGATTTTTATTTATTTATTTATTATAATATTGAATTGCATACGTACTTTTTTCAAACGAACTTTATCCCTTACAAACATTTGCTTACAAAAAATTGCATACGAATTTTATGCATGCGAACTATTTCCATACGTACTGTGGTCCTAGAATCATTATAAAGAGCGGAGCAATTCTTGTCTAAACCCTGTAATAGAATAAGTCTTTGTAGGTCACAGGAGGCCATAGATAAGGGAGGTTAGGTTCTCAGGTAATATTTCCTTTGTCTTGTTTCCGTGTTATATTTGTGTGTGTGGGTGGACCACTGGCCGCCACCTCCTCCTTGCCCTCATTATAAACATTTACTACTGTTCATATATGTAATGCACTCTCTCTCTCTCTCTCTCTCTCTCTCTCTCTCTCTCTCTCTCTCTCTCATAAAATAAACATTAAAATTCATGAAGGAATTTATTATTCCCAAAAGACTCAGTGTTTATACAGTTCTCATTCCTAACTTAATTTGCAGACATAAGAAGAAGAGGAGGAAGAACAAGAGGAGGAGGAGGAGGATGAAGGGGACACACAGGAATCAAATGGTGAGTGTTGTTAACTTTATAACTATTTTCCTTGTTCATCTTCTTGCACCAATTTTCTTCCTGCAATTGTTCCTTTTGTGCAAAATTCTCGGTCTTTTTATTTCCATTTCCAGCTCTCAGTCTTCTCTCCTTCCTGTTAGTTCCTGCCACACAGCTGCCCTCGGTACAATGTCAGGTCACAGTGGGGCAGAGTTGTCATATGAAAAGGGACTCTGCCATCAAGCGTGACATGTTGTGGGAGCGGTTGTACAGAATAGTGAAGTCCCTGCCATATATAGGGTGGTCCTAATCATGACTGGGTTCAAAGAGAGGAGTGGGTTGGTTTGGAGTCAGTTGGTGGTCAGACCCTGGTGGCAAGGTGGCTCTTAGGGTCGTATTATGAGACATTTCGCCGCCCAAGAACACATATTTGACAAGGCTTTCGTAGGAGTTGTGGGCATTTCCTGGGGTAGTTTTATGACCCTGGTGGTAGTGTGACCCTTCCTCTGTACCATGAAGCTAAAGAAACACACATTTGTCAAGACTTTCATAGGAGTTTGGGGCATCTCCTTGGGTAGTTTTATGACCCTGGAGGTAGTGTGACCCTTCCTCTGTACCATGAACCTAAAGAAACACACATTTGTCAAGACTTTCATAGGAGTTTGGGGCATCTCCTTGGGTAGTTTATGACCCTGGTGGTAGTGTGACCCTTCCTCTGTACCATGAAGCTAAAGAAACACACATTTGTCAAGACTTCGAGCTTGTATGGGGTGGTACACAGGTGCCTTGAATGGACTCGCCCTAAAAACACTAGTAGGAAAAGCACCTCATGAAAGTGACACACAACTATATGGAAGTCTCAGGAGCATAACACACACACACACACACACACACACACACACTTTGAATATGTATGTATCTGGGTGGGTGAGTGAGTGTATATGTGTGTGTGTGTGTGTGTGTGTGTGTTTGGGAATATCATACTCCATTTCTTCCCATCCCATCCCTTCCCATGCCTTCCTTTCCATCCCTTCCCTTCCTATCCCTTCTCTTCCCCTTCCATCCCTTCCCCTTCCTAACCTTTCTCTTCCCTTAACTTCCCTTCCCTTCCCTTCCCTCCCCTCCCCTTCCCTAACCCTCTCTACCCTTCCCATCCCATCCCTTCTCTTCCCTTCCCATCCCTTCTCTTCCCTTCCCATCCTTCTCATCCCTTCCCATCCCTTCCCTTCCCATCCCTTACCTTCTCATCCCATCCCATCCAATCCTTTCCCTTCCTTTCCCTTCCTTTCCCAACCCTTCCCTTTCCATCCCTTCCTTTTCCTTCCCATTCCTTCCCTACCCTTCCCTTCCCATCCCTTCTCTTCCCTTCCCATCCTTCTCTTCCCTTCCCATCCCTTCCCTTCCCTTCCCATCCCTTACCTTCTCATCCCATCCCATCCAATCCGTTCCCTTCCCCTCCCTTCCAATCCCATCCCTTCCAATCCCTGCCCTTCCCATCCCTTCCTGTCCCTTCTCTTCCCTTCCATTCCATTCCATTCCCATCTATTCCATCATATTCAATAAATCTTTAACAGCTGGAAAAGTTCCGTCAGATTGGAAACTTGCAAATGTCACACCAATTTTCAAAAAGGGGGACAAGTCTCATCCAGGAAACTATCGACCAATTAGCCTGATATCGATTGTTTGTAAGTTAATGGAGACTATCATTCGCGACAATATGGTGAAATTTTTCGAAGAAAATAATATGATAAATAATTCGCAACATGGCTTCCGTAGTAAACGTTCGTGTTTAACTAACTTACTTGATTTTTTTCATTATATTTTTTAGGTGTTCGATGAAAGCAGATCAGTAGATATCATATATCTGGATTTTCAAAAGGCATTTGATAAGGTCCCCCACCAACGATTGCTCAGCAAACTATTGGCGCACGGTATCTCGGTAACATTCACAATTGGCTTGTGGACTGGCTCTCTGAGCGGAAACAGAGAGTAGTTCTAAATGGTGTTACATCTAACTGGCTCGACGTCAGAAGCGGCATACCTCAAGGATCAGTGCTTGGCCCCATGCTCTGCTTAATTTATGTTAATGATATCGATGATGGGCTCACTTGCAAAGTATCAAAATTTGCTGATGACACAAAAATTGCTAGTAAAGTAACTGCGACACTCGACGAAGAAGCATAACAATCAGATTGAGATCGACTTGCACGTTGGGCCAGTCAATGGCAAATTCGAAGGATAAAGTTCGTTTGCCATAAGTACGTAGAGTATAAAGTTCGTCATGTCAAAAGTTCGTAATGGGAAAAAATCGTAAAGGAAAAAAATCGTAAGCTTAAATGTTCGTCGTGCAAATGTTCGGTAGAAAGACGTTCGTACACGTAAAAGTTTGTATGGAAAACGTTCGTATGCAAATGTTCGTACGCAACTGTTCGTACGCAAATATCCGTCAGAGATAAAGTTCGTATGGAATAGAAAAAAACTTTGTATGGCAATAATTCGTATGGTAAAGTTCGTTTGATTCTAGGACCAAAGTACGCATGGAAATAGTTTGTACAGAGAGAGAGAGAGAGAGAGAGAGAGAGAAATGTGTGTGTGTGTGTGTGCATTTTTTTAACATAACTGGGGGACCAAAAGGTCTCCCCGTGGTGAAAAACTGGTCCAGTAAGAAACTTTTTAAGGTACTGGGCGACAAGATCTTTAGTCTTGAAATAATTCCTGGAGGCAGTGGCTCATCTTGTCAGTGTGTATTATTTTGCGTTAATGAGGGCGGTGGCGGCAGAGTGCAAGGTTATGATGTTGGTTGTTGGTAGCGGAGGTGATGGTGGTTGTCAGCAGGGTCGGCTCTTAGCGACACCCCCATTTTTCATGGGTTTCGGACAAAAATTCGTATAGAAAAGCTTCGTGTCGCAAGTATCCATAGCAACTCAGGGCCGCTTTCACAGTCGTTTTGTTTGTTTTGATCGTTACCAATGATCGCCGCTTTAGAATTTCCACTCAAAACTGGCCGATGGGGAAGTGGCGGCTGCGGGGTTAGCCCAGCCCCGCACCCTACCACACACTCTCAACACCTTGCTTCCTCTGCAGCCGCCACTACCCCATAGGCCAGTTTCACATGGAAAACTATAGCGTCGATCGGCGCCGTAGGTAACGATCAAAACAAACAAAACGACTGAAAGCGGCCCTTATTGCCATACAAACATGCTCACAAACTTTTTCCGTCCGTACTACTTTACACACAAGAATTTTATCCCTGACGAACATTTGCGTACGGATAATTGCACATGATTTTTTTTTCTATACTAACTTTTGTCGTTACGAATATTTTACATACGTACTTTATACCATACGAATATCTGCATACGAACTTTAGCGAACGAACTTTTACTTAAGTATTTTTGTCAGATGAACTTAATCCCTGATGCAAATTTGCGTACAAACTTTTGCTTACGAACAATTTCATACAAAACTTTTCCATACGAACTTTTGTCGTTACGAATAATTTACATACATACTTTATACCATACGAACTTCAGCGTACGTACTTTTTTCAGACGAACTTTATCCCTTACAAACATTTGCTTACAAACAATTGTGTATGAACTTTATGCATGCGAACTATTGTTGTGTTGAATTTAGACAGTGAAGAGAATTTATTATTTCCAAAAGCATGTTAATGTTTATACAGCCTATTAATCCCTCACTTGATCTGCAGATACTGCCAGAAGAAGAGGAGGAGGAAGAGGATACAGAGGAATCAGTTGGTGAGTGTCAATAATAATTCTTTCCTGTTTCTCCTCCTCCCTTTATCGTTATACTACCTCCTCTTAATTACATCTGTTCTCTGCCTAATCCTCCCTTCATTCTCTGATCCCCTTCCTCTTCCTCCTCTCCTTTCCACAGTTGTTTCTTCTCTCCGTCTGTTGGTTCCTCCCATGGAGGTATAATGGCTGCTGGAGTCCACATCACCGGAATCTCAGCTTCCATTAATTATGTGGAGCAATATATTAGCCACACACTCTCAACCCCTCTCGCTTCCTCTGCAGCCGCCACCACCCCATAGGCCAGTTTCACATGGAAAACTATAGCATCGATCGGCGCCATTGGTAACGATCAAAACAAAGGATCCCTAAGTGCCGAAAGTCTGTCATAAGCAGCCTGAATTTACTAATTCACCCTAAAGTAACCTTACTCTGTCTTGAATGACCCTAAACTAATGTAATTCACTCCCATCTTACCTAAAACTACAGTTGAATTACCCTAAACTTGCCTTAAAATAATCCCCTAAACGTAATTCACTCCAAGGTAACCTGAATCTGACCTATCCTGACCTTACCTTAATATCCTAACCTTACCTTAACTTATCCTGACCTTACCCTTAAGTGAGGGTTTCAGGACGGTACAGAAATATATTTACAATAAATTCCCAAGTATTCAACAAGTGCCTCACTAAGCAAAGAGTAGTTGGCGTTTTTTTTCGCCGAATTTGCTTATCACTCTCTTGACTGAAATGGGGGGGATATCATAGTGGACATAGAGGAGGGCAAGTCCGTTCAGGCGCTCTTGGCCAACGGTACTCCTCAAATAGGTTTTAAGCCTTTTCAATGCTGAGAAAGACCTCTCGTTGGAGACTGGAAGCGTCAACAGAGTTTTCAAGAGAATGGCGAGATTGGGGAACACGCTGGTGCTGGCGTGTGCCTGGGCTTCTTTGATAGTTTGGAAGACCAAAACAGATAATGCCCAGTGCCTTCACGAGTGTCAGGGATTCCATGTCGAGCTCGTAGAGCTTCTCCGCTTGAAGCACAGCTGCAACATCCGTTTCGAGGCCATTGAGGAGTTGCTTGAGCTGATCGAAGTGCGACAGGCACTGTGTAGTCGCCGAACCGACTCTTCAACTCAGCCAAGACGTGGTCCACGAATGGAATGTACACCGCCCGGCGGTAGCACTCCTCAGCATTCTCGCACGGAACATTTGATCGCTGGGTCTGTCGTCCACAGAGTCGTGGCACAGGGATGGTGTCATGCGATGACCCCACCTCTACCAAAAGCTCTTCCGCTTTCATGAACACATCGTGGAAATGATTCTCCACATCTGCTCTGAACTTGCCAAAAATGGTCTCGATGCCACGAATCGGGCATAGGCTGACACCAGGTCGCCATCTTTTCTCTGAAGAGTTCGGCTTGGCTTGAGAGTATGCGCCAATGTACACTCCACTACAACCAGTCCAACGAGAAAGCGGGGAACATGTATGGCGATGAGAAGGAGCCCAGCGGTGGCGTCAAGTTCTTCCTTGAGAAAAACATCAATGACAGGCAGAAATTCAACAAAAACCAGCACTGCGTCATGCCTCTCAATCCACCTGGTGGGGCACAGGGGAACAAGCTCTTCGCGCTTGGCCGAGGTAAGCTTGACAACCTCTGTGAAGCGGAGACAGTGCATATTTGAAGAATGAACGAAGTTGCACACCTCGGTCAGTGTTTGAAGAGCGATCTTCACTTCCTTGACGTCACACGGCTTCGTCAGTACTAGATTCTGCCGGTGGTCAGAGCAGTGGATTGGCTTGGCCAGGGTGTACTTCTTCATGAGTACTGCGGCACACCCTTTGAATTTTCCCATCATGGCACTTGCTCCATCGAAACCAAGTCCCCTGCACTTGGCCATGTCCAATCCGAGGTCTTCAACGGTGCGCAAAAGGAGCCAGGCTAAACCTTTACCGGTGAGGCCTGGCGTGCACAAAGGCAAGGAAGTCTTCCCTTATTTCCTGATGATAGTGGCCTGCACTAAAATTCACTTTCTGCTTGCATGTGAGGAATGAGGTCACCCCATATCCACCCCTGGGTTACGGGTATGTGGTACGTAACGTTGGGACCTGTTCGGGTAAGCCACGAGTGCGGATCTTTGCTTTCTATCCCCAGAGTAGTCCACTGTAAGTCAGATTATACTGCTCACTGTACCAGGAATTACCTTCTGAATAAAGCCTTGAACGTAATGACGACGCACTCTGCTCGTTTGAAAAGCTGTTATGAATGTTTGGGACAGGTTACTATGGTGGCTAGGTCATTACATACTCAAATCAGGACTAGGTTTTGGGAGACAGGTCAGGTCATTTTGTTGTAGACTTGTGATACTGGGCTGGACTGCACTGGGTACACCATCGCACGCTGAAGTTGTTGCACAATTTATAATGATATTTTTTGGAGTGACAGGCTTTTTTCATTATTGGTTCCTTTTTTTTTCTTGAACTGTTTACTGTAAACAAAAAGTATGTTAATGTTTATGTTGTAGTACGCTACCGGGCTCTCAAGGAGGTTTAAGACTGATTCGTCGTAGCGACAACTGACTTAATATTCTGGTACTTCAAGAGTATTTGAAGGAGCTCGTAGTTGGGGTGATGAAACGTTGTCGCTTTTTTATATTTAATTTTAACTTATTTTAACACTTTGAATAACAAAATAATATAAAATACAGAATACACTTCAATCAGACCCAGCGGGTCGTCAGGCCTCGCACACTGCCTGTTAAGGGACAAGTAACGTCCTACTTCAATACTAGTTGCAATCCTAAATATTTCTTATTACACATACACTGAAGATATATACTCTTATAATCTAAACAATACCACTATACACAATGGACACTAGTGCGCTTTCCTTTACGGTACAACACTTCACTTTCTACTCACGACAGCGTAGATGAACACACGACACATATTGTGTCTAAAATTTAGAGGGACACGTGAGTGTCGGTCAGAAGTATTTCTAGTTCTGCCCCGAGTACTCCGAGGGAACCCCCTTATATGGGCGATTGCCTACGTCACTATACGTCATCACTACGTCATACCTATTGACTGGGTACACAAGGCTCCTGCACTGAGGGTGCACTCCTTTCCCTATGATATTGTTACATCCTCTATGGTTATAGCACATAAGAGTGAATATTCATGAGTAGTGTTATTTTACATGACTTCCGTTTACATGATTCTCGTCCTTATAGTCTTTAGCGTGGTGCTGTCGTTGGGTGAAGTGGGCGGTTTCGGGAAGCCGGCAGAGCGCCGGCTGTATGGTGGCCCGAGACGCCCCTTTTTGCTTCCTGTGTGTTTTGATAATGATTTGTTCTTCTCACTGTCGCCTCGCTGTGCTGTGTTCTTCAAATTGTTCTTAAAGTTGGATGTATTCTAACGTTCTACGTCGCTTTCGTCTTCCTTGTTTATTTGTGATGGATGTACTGGGTCAGTTGACGTTACTGCGTCTGTGTTAGTGGATGCAGAGCACTGCGGGGCACCACATTTACACAGTTAATTGACACCGAACTTGATTTGCAGACACTACCAAACGAAGAAGAGGAGGAGGAGGACTGGGAAGAAGACGAGGAACACAGGAGGAGCCCATTGGTGAGTGTTGATTTATTTTTTCTAAAATGGTTAACGAGCAGTCAAGGAATTTTTATAATAAGGAGGGAAAGTGTGATGTTTTTTTGTAGTTTTGTCAAGTTGTTGAGGGGGAGAAGGCCCCCATTAGATAGCTTACACTATAGCTGGTCTGTTTCGTTAGGGGGGTCCATGGGCGCAAAGGGGGGATTATATACATCCATTTAGACTTTGTGGATCATTTTTAGTGGAGGTAATTCTCTCTCTCTCTCTCTCTCTCTCTCTCTCTCTCTCTCTCTCTCTCTCTCCATTATCTATCTTGGCCGCTTCCATTAAAATCTTTCTTATATTTTCTCACTCTCAGCAACAGCTTTCTCCCTCTCTGTTCCGTCCTTCTTGGCTCGGGGGCCTCTTAAACAAGGCGTCACAGTGCAGGGAGGCGTTAACATGAGCCCAGTCAGAGTGGGATGGACGCAGGAGAGGTTTGAATTTAATCTGGGTTTTGATGACACAATATTAACTATATCCTGGGATTGGTATAATAAGACACTTTTGCTTCTCACGTCAACTATGTTCTGTATTTCTGAAGGTCAAAGAGGAGGCAATCGGGTTCTAATGAGTGTTTCTTCATGTTTTGTATTGTAACATGAACCATTCTCAGGCAGTTTAAATGCTGGGGCTGACCTCATCCTTATTTAATTGAGTCAATGATAACTCTAGGTGGTGGTATAGAAGCATAATTACCGGTAAAATTATACAGAATTATAATATCTGCCAAAATTAATACGTAAAGCACATACTGCACCATAGCTATACGATATATGAGGATGATAGGTATCTATTTAGTAATGCTGTGATTACACTGTTAAAAATCTGCTGCAAGGCTTTGAGGCCTGTCACTAGTGGAGCCTGTGACCACATGTTGTCTGCAGACCCATTCATACGTTAGAGACAGACACACCAGTCGGCTGTGCTATTTGACGATGACTGAGGCCTTCACCGTCAAGGATAATGATGACTTTGTGGCGGTCTTGTGGGGTCTGCATTGCCACCAACTTGGGCATGTCTTTGGCCAGTATAGTAAGACAGTTTTGCTTCTTACATCAGCTATTTCTAAGGGCTAAAGAGGGATCAGTTGGGTTGCAATGAGTGTTTTGTGGGGTTCCTGCAACTGAAGAAGGGTTAGGCCAGCACCAGGGTTATAAAACTACCCCTGGAAATGCCCACAATTCCTAGGAAGGCCTTGCCAGATGTGTGTTTCTTCAGGGTCATGGTACAGAGGAAGGGTCACACTACCACCAGGGCCACAAAACTACCCCTGAAATGCCCACAACTCCTAGGAAATCCTTGACAAATGTGTGTTTCTATAGGTTCATGGTACAGAGGAAAGGTCACACTACCACCAGGGCCACAAAACTGCTCCTGGAAATGTTCAAAACTCCTACGAAAACCTTGGCAAATCTGTGTTTTTAGGTTCATGATACAGAGGAAGGATCAAACTACCATCGAGGTCACAAATCTACCCCTGGAAATAAAGAAAAAACCCATGAAAGGACAGAATTAGGATCAAACGACTTCAGTATAACCATTTCAAATAGTCTGTTTGGGTGTTGGATTCCCTCCCTCTCCTATGTTATCTATTGGTAATACATGAGAGGGAAAAATAAAGTGTTGGGACTGTGCAAAGTATTACGAGTTAAACCCGAGAAGTTTTGGGTCCCTCCAAAGGTCGGTTTAGGGGCCGTTTTACAGGGCCAATCCGAGGAGTTTTGGGTCCCTACAGAGTTATTCATCCCAAACTCTGTAGGGACCAGAAACTTCTCGGGTTAAAGGCTCCTCCATCAAAGCGAGAAAAATGAGAAAAAATCATCACTCACGCAAACCATTTCATAATATATATCAACGCATTTGTGATCAGTTTATGCCCGGTGTCACACGCCACAGTGTCCTCCCCCGTCTAAATGTCCCCCTTTGTTTACAAACAAAAGGGAGGACATTAAGGCTTACGGTATCGTGTTCCGCCGCGTCCTCAAATTCCTAAATGTCCTCCCATTATTTTCCAGCACGGAAGGGCATATTGTTATATTCTTTCATAGGAAAACATCAGTGAATACATTACAACGCTCTGCTTTGTATAAATGAAGTGAAGGGACAATAAATAGCCTTCATGACAATGATTCATCAGTAAATTAACGGCAAATAGCCTTTTGCTATAGTAAAAAAAATGTCGATATGCATAGCCTATGAGACCCTTTTTTTTGTGTGTGTGGGGGGTGAGCGAATTGAGCATGCCATGCATATGTGCTTTTTATTTTTCTTTATATAAGCCCTTTAAGGGAATTTTGAAGATGATCTAAAAAAAAGTGAGGGGTGGTGCTATATAAATAGCTTACCCCCCCCCCCCCAAAGCAGATTGCTTTCTCTTATAATTATGTGGGGTCTACTACATATGACCCTACTGTATAACAACTCAGGTTATCAGAATTACATTGCGGTACACTGTGCTATGGGTGAGGTTTGATTGTCTACAGGAATCAAGTATCTTGCTGGAAAAATGGCTATTTAAGAATGTAATAGGTCCCAGAGAGCTATCCATTTATATTTTCTTCTCTTCTAAGGACATCATTTGTTATAAGATCCCCCCTGGTACATATTTTCACATAATTCCTCCCCTCCCAAGGGCTCTGAGGAAGTCCTCAGTTCTTCATATAGCATGATTTTGATTCCTTACCTTGGTAACAGGTCTGTGCCCTTCTTCCCCTCCCAAGCGCTCGGAGGAAGACCCCAGTTCATGCTGCAAGATCTTACTTACCTTGGTACACGTTTTTCCCCTTCCTTCCCTCCCAAGGGCTTAAGGAAGACCCCAGTTCTTCATGCTCTCTAGTTCTCTAGTTCTTCATGTTACAAGATATTCCTTTGGTAGTCTAACAACCATCCATAATTAATTTAAGGGTCAAAGAAGGCTCCAAAATTTCTTGCATAAATATATATTTGGTAAATTACATATAGTTATTTACACAATTGTGTATTAATTTACTATCTACCTACTACTACTACTACTACTACTACTACTGCTACTACTAATTATAATAATAAAAAAGGTACAGATACAGACATACAACACAACAGATAATTAGATGGCCCCCCAAAAAACACTTAACAAAAACATAAAATTTGCCGAACACAAACACATAGCAACCTTCCTCGCAGACAATTTAAGTAACAACATAAACATTTTTTCAAATTCTTTAGGGCATGCAAATATGCTACCAACACTATTATATCACAGAAAGACAACAATATCACAGTAGTAACCAGCCCACAACACCGTTCCAATTAGTGTGCACCCAAGAACACTACCAGACACCAACCATGCCACACAGCCCCTTCTTCCAACAGCCCCCCTCAACATTCCCATTAACAGTATGGGGAGGAGAGGGGGAATCCTGGCATTACAGAAGGACTTGACAAGTAAATTCACTGGGCCCGACAACATCCTTGCCTTCATTCTTAAATCCTTAGCCCCGTCCTCCAGGGACTCCTTGATCCAATATATATCATCCTCATCATTACTTTGACTGGCTTCTGACAAACATCAACCCTTTATTTGAGACAGGTGACTGGACTGACACAGCCAATTATTGCCCCATTTCACTAACACTGATTCCATGTGGAACTTTGAACACAATACACAAACACATAATGAAATCTGCTTGACACAAACAACATTGTTTCTGACTCACAACATGGCCTTACAACCCAAATGCTCATGTGAATTGTACACACACACAAATACCTCAGAGTTCAATTCTCCATTAACTTAAAATTCAACACTCACACAGAACACATCAGTGCCACAGCCAACTGAACACTTTTGGATCCTTAAGTGTAATCAACATAACTGTATAAAAAAAAACACTTATACAACTAGTAGTAGTATATCACACTTGTGAGATCAATGCTTGAATACTGCTCCACGGTGCGGCATTATCACACACAGAAACATTGAGAGGTTAGAGCAAATCTACACCAAGGTGTTTCTAGGAAAGGAAGAGGTTGTGTAGATTATTTTCTTTTACTGAAAATGCTATTTGAAAAGTACCTAGAGAAGCATAGGAAGCTGTTTGCTGCATTCAAGGACCTAGAGATGGTATATGACAAGGTTGACAGGAAGGGTTTATGGGATGTTACTCCATTAACCCTTCCCTTTCATATGCCATCTCTATGTCCATGAATGCAGCAAACAGCTTCCTATTCTTCTCTAGGTACTTTTCAAATAGCATCTGAAAAGAAGTTACCTGCAGTTGCTGCAGTGGAATGTCTGGCTGTTAGCTTCTGACACTCCCTCGTAGCTGAAGTGATACCACGCGTTGCAGTTATCACAGGCAATCATGGGACGGGTCTCATTGTTTGGCAAACGGCATTTACATAAGACTGTTTCCACCTCAGTGTGAACAGTACCCTTATTGTTCCTTTGGGGTACTGTTACAGGGGGTTGAGACAGTTCTCCGGCTTGAAGGCATCCAACCAGCCAGTCGTACAAACTATCTTGATCCCATGCACACTCCTCAGGTCTGATATTTGCACAGAGTGCATAAGCATTGGCGATGGCATACAAGCCGCAAGCATCGCCGCCCCTCTGACGCTGAACATCACGCCATTCCATTGTTATGGCATCGCTAGAGGTGTGTAGCATCCACCCAAGCTGTTCAATGAATTTTTGGCGGTGGGACATACCGACTTTAGTGAACATGGAGTCATAGATTCTTACTTTACCTTCTTGAAAATTTTGAATGTTACTTACTGTAATCCAGTGATTACTACTGACATTGATAATTTGAACAAACTTCCCCCTAGGGGTACCAACACGAATATGCTCCACCGCCTCAAATATTGCACAGCTTTGGAGGCCATCAACCTCGGGAAACTGATGTTTGAGGAGGGCCTGGCAATGATTCATGTGGTCATCAGTGAGCCACCTTCTCTCTTCAAGAATCTGAATCATTACCTCCATTTGTGGATCTTGGCGACTGGCTGGCACAGGGGGCAGACACACGGCTTCTCTTTCAGCCTTGGCCCTGGTTCCGATCAGAATGACGTCTTCCTCCGTGTCTGGATGCCTTGTGTCCCTGGATTAGGATGGGCAGTAACTGACACAGGGATGGAAAGGCCTTGTCTTTTTTGGTATAATTCCTCATTGAGGTGTAGTTCAGGGTCTGTATCAGTAGAACTGCCTGCTGGCAGCTCTTCTGAGGGCCTGTGAAGAGCACCGAACTTTACAGGCTTAAGCTGATCGTAAGCCACCATCCGTGCCAGGGGAACATCATCGTGTCCAATCTTGACGTGAGCCAGCTTTACTGTGTCCCTTTCTGTTATTTCCAAAATCCTGCAAATATAAACATTCATTACCTTAAGTTGCATCACTATTATAATATAACATAGGGTAGCCCCATCAAAACATGTGTGTCCGGATGAGATGGAGAAAGTAGTGAAAGCATGCATAAGCAGTTTGGTATCGGTGTGACAGTGAAAAAGTGGATTGTGGAGTGGGTGAAGCATGGGGCACTGAGATGGTGTGGACCTGTGAGAATGAATATGTGAAGAGAGAGTATGAGGGAAGGAAATGGAGAAGCCAATATTTCATTAAAAAAAAAAAAAAATATGTGAAGAGAGAGTATGAGGGAAGGAAATGGAGAAGCCAATATTTCATTAAAAAAAAAAAAAAGAATATGTGAAGAGAGAGTATGAGGGAAGGAAATGGAGAAGCCAATATTTCATTACAAAAAAAAAAAAAGAATATGTGAAGAGAGAGTATGAGGGAAGGAAATGGAGAAGCCAATATTTCATAAAAAAAAAAAAGAATATGTGAAGAGAGTATGAGGGAAGGAAATGGAAGCCAATATTTCATTACAAAAAAAAAGAATATGTGAATTAAGAGTATGTGGGAAGGAAATGGTGAAGCCAATATTTCATTAAAAAAAAAAAAGAATATGTGAAGAGAGAGTATGAGGGAAGGAAATGGAGAAGCCAATATTTCATTAAAAAAAAAAGAATATGTGAAGAGAGAGTATGAGGGAAGGAAATGGTGAAGCCAATATTTCATTACAAAAAAAAGAATATGTGAAGAGAGAGTATGAGGAAGGAAATGGTGAATACATTATTTCATTACAAAAAAAAAGAATATGTGAAGAGAGAGTATGAGGGAAGGAAATGGAGAAGCCAATATTTCATTACAAAAAAAAAGAATATGTGAAGAGAGAGTATGAGGGAAGGAAATGGTGAAGCCAATATTTCATTACAAAAAAAAAAAAAGAATATGTGAAGAGAGAGTATGAGGGAAGGAAATGGTGAAGCCAATATTTCATTACAAAAAAAAAAGAATATGTGAAGAGAGAGTATGAGGGAAGGAAATGGAGAAGCCAATATTTCATTACAAAAAAAAAGAATATGTGAAGAGAGAGTATTAGGAAGGAAATGGAGAAGCCAATATTTCATTAAAAAAAAAAAGAATATGTGAAGTGAGAGTATGAGGGAAGGAAATGGTGAAGCCAATATTTCATTACAAAAAAAAAAAAAGAATATGTGAAGAGAGAGTATGAGGGAAGGAAATGGTGAAGCCAATATTTCATTACAAAAAAAAAGAATATGTGAAGAGAGAGTATGAGGGAAGGAAATGGTGAAGCCAATATTTCATTACAAAAAAAAAAGAATATGTGAAGAGAGAGTATGAGGGAAGGAAATGGAGAAGCCAATATTTCATTACAAAAAAAAAAAAAGAATATGTGAAGAGAGAGTATGAGGGAAGGAAATGGTGAAGCCAATATTTCATAAAAAAAAAAGAATATGTGAAGAGAGAGTATGAGGGAAGGAAATGGTGAAGCCAATATTTCATAAAAAAAAAAAGAATATGTGAAGAGAGAGTATGAGGGAAGGAAATGGTGAAGCCAATATTTCATAAAAAAAAAAAGAATATGTGAAGAGAGAGTATGAGGGAAGGAAATGGTGAAGCCAATATTTCATTACAAAAAAAAGAATATGTGAAGAGAGAGTATGAGGGAAGGAAATGGTGAAGCCAATATTTCATTACAAAAAAAGAATATGTGAAGAGAGAGTATGAGGGAAGGAAATGGTGAAGCCAATATTTAATTAAAAAAAAAAAGAATATGTGAAGAGAGAGTATGAGGGAAGGAAATGGAGAAGCCAATATTTCATTAAAAAAAAAAAGAATATGTGAAGAGAGAGTATGAGGGAAGGAAATGGTGAAGCCAATATTTCATTACAAAAAAAAAGAATATGTGAAGAGAGAGTATGAGGGAAGGAAATGGTGAAGCCAATATTTCATAAAAAAAAAAGAATATGTGAAGAGAGAGTATGAGGGAAGGAAATGGTGAAGCCAATATTTCATAAAAAAAAAAGAATATGTGAAGAGAGAGTATGAGGGAAGGAAATGGAGAAGCCAATATTTCATAAAAAAAAAAGAATATGTGAAGAGAGAGTATGAGGGAAGGAAATGGAGAAGCCAATATTTCATTACAAAAAAAAAAGAATATGTGAAGAGAGAGTATGAGGGAAGGAAATGGAGAAGCCAATATTTCATAAAAAAAAAAGAATATGTGAAGAGAGAGTATGAGGGAAGGAAATGGTGAAGCCAATATTTCATAAAAAAAAAAAGAATATGTGAAGAGAGAGTATGAGGGAAGGAAATGGAGAAGCCAATATTTCATTAAGAATAAATAAATCTGCAATGAAATTTTAGTAACCCTTTCATTGATAAATGTTTGCAGTGGGCATTAGGCGTATTTGCTGGTGGCGCTAAACACTCGCTGTGAGCTCCAGCTGCACTCAAATCTCCCACATGTGAGTGTTCCATAACTAATTCTCATAACACAGGTCCGATTGCCAATAGAGTGGGTTCTTCACTAAATTTGGTGGAAAATCATGTCAGCCAAGCACAGAAAATCTACGGATGAGCAAGTGGTGGATATTCTTGCCCAATATAGTGACATTTTTGCACAGCTTCACCTATCACTTGACTCATATTTTGACCAAATAGTTGTAAAGTTTGCAGTTGGCAATACTCCCTTGCCAGCACCCATCATCAAGAGATCTACAGTAGTTGCCTTGCGGCTGACCGTCACGCACACATAAATGTACATCTTCACAGGAAACACCCCCTGAACGTGCCTGTATTTTCGCAGGAGAGGCTTACATTACCGAATATTATAAATCTTGGCCTCCTCTTTCCAATGGTGTTTTTGTTTTTAGCTGTGATAAATAGTTTTTTTATACAAAGGTTAAAAGAGCGAGCACTAGCGTCACTTGCTGGTGGTGCTAAAAGCTCGCTGTGAACGCGCCTGAGGGGAGTCTCATTGTGAGCGCTTAGCAATGAAAGGGTTAAGAAAGATAATTAATATTATTTTGTGGAGACAATGGAAACAGTTGAGAAAGGTTCTGGTGATCTCAATTAATGGCTGGACCCCACAGCTGGGCGAGTGCTCCATTGCCAGCCAGAGTTGTGGTGTCTCCCTAATCATGCCACTGCTGAATTCCACAACGCTGCAGCCTGTTGTTACCTCTCTGTAAAGACAGTTGATGGAGGCTCAAGGCTCTGCCTCAACACTACTAGAAAGAGGGGAAAAGTTCATACATGAGAGAAGCATCAACTAAAACATGCATACATCACAACATAGGTACATGAGGAAACACAATCACTACTGAACTGAAACATGCCCATAAAAGACAACAGGAAAAATATGCAATCTAACAGCACACATAATATAGGTACCATGCTTAAATGTAGTCAACTGTCAACTATGTTTTATGGAAGTTGTGGAGGCAAAATTTGCAATAGTGTGTTGTTGTCAATTAGTATAACATTATATTCAAAAGCCATTCATATATAAACTACAAATTTCTCTTACCCACTCCAAAGTGGATCACATCTTACTGGATTAGTAAAACTAAAATTACATATTCAAATGCCATTCATAGATTAGCAAAAAATGTCACTCACCTAAATGGGCCAGTCCACAGTGGATCACACTGTCCACCTTTGCGTGCAATGTTGGCTGCCTGGCGTTTCAGCACAAGCTGGCCCACATGCAGTGCAAAGCTTTTGACCCCCTTGGATTTTTTCTTTTCGTATGCCTTGTTTGCCTTGGCATGTGCTTTTGTTTGGTTGATCTAAGCCTATAAATTTAATACTTATTAAAAGAGTAAAACCAATATATGGAAATTACTACAAATCCATGTAATAATGTACTACCAAAATACAATTACATTATGTCAGCAAGTAATACATGCTACAAATTGTAATTTCCATTCAAAAGAGACTATTATAAGTAAAGTCAAGACTCACCTTTTCATATGCCTTTTCGTAGGTGGTTGCATGGTCTTCTACAAATTCCTCAAGCTTGCCATCTTCTATGATGTCAGTGTCAGAGTCCACACCTTTGATCTGAGGGAAGGCAAATTTACATGAACTACATAATCAATAAGACATACTGGTCATCATGAAATACGTATTACACAAGCTACATATAGTTGGACAATGCAAACGTCCCCATAAGTTTATTCAGTAGTGCTAAAAATAATTCTGTTGATTTTATCATTACGGTTTTTGAAAGCACATGAATCATATAGTGTTTTCTGCATATTCCCTCTCTGACTAAAAATGTGATGCACACCAATAACTGTTACTTTTAGGCATTACATGCACCAAAAACAATGTTTATACTGACCTCCAAAAGTGTGTGGGCTTCCTGACCAAACATTAGGAAAAATGGTGTACTTCGTAGCTGACTGTGGCTGAGCGTTTATTGAGAAAATGATGTCATGCAGACTCTCGTCCCAGTTTTGCCACGGTCAACCAACAGCTTGCTTACTCGGCGTTTCACCATACCGTTTACTCTTTCCACCAAACCTAGAAATGGATACCAATCTTAAGAACCAAATAAAAGCCACATAACTCAACTCATATGATATCAGGAAATGTGTTCAAACTGATCTGCCATATCACTATCACAGCAACATTACTGTTTTATAATCCCACTGTTATAGAAGCTCAGTGAAAATAAATCTGCTACACCTGAGACTGTTTGCTGTGCAGTTCCTTTACAGTGCCCATACTCTAATGGGGACCTGATCTGCATGACATTCCAAGGCAAGAAAAGCACAAGAATAGTAGTACTTTAGACCAAACAAAGCTGTTTATGTACTGCAGTGACTATGCCTGATGAACATCCTCCCATAACCAACTCGGTAAGGAGTGGCTCTCCGACACTCTCGTCACAGGTTCAATCCCAGGCAGCCGGCGAATACTCTCTCCTTGTGATTAGTCTCTCGTGTGATTTGATACACGCAGAGGACGTGCGAGAGTAATAGGAAAAGAGAACAGAAAATCTCGTCATTAAATTGATAATACTTGGTAAATAGTAAGTGAACTGTTATGCCCTGGATGATAAGCACCACCACTTTATTAGAGGAAAGCTGTTAACAAAACTTTTACTAAATGATTCCCTAAGCAGTGCCAGATAAAACTTAAGCTAATAAAAGCTGGTTCCCAAGTTGTGTTAATTGAAGCATCCTGCTTCAAAGTATACTGTATAATTAAGCCAAACTAACCATTGGTCTGGGGATGATAAGCACTGGAGACACACCTTTTTATTCCCATTTGCTGGCAGAAGTCATTGTTGATCTGAAAGTATGAGGCATTGCATGTAAAAATATTGCACACATTGTAGAAACTGTCAATGATCGAGTAATTTTCAACAAACCGTAAGATTATTTATATATGTGTTAATCATCCTAACACATTTATGTAGCTTATAGCCATGGGTTGAGTAATCCGTTCACGCTACACTAAACACTAAAGAAAATATTAAACTTTCCACAAGAAGTCATGGAGGGTGACAACTACTGTTGTGGCAGGACTGCACGGCAGCAAATGAATGTGTGACAGGGATCAGGGGACATGAATGTCCTCTCCTTCAGCTGACAGTAAGGAGGTGGTGTTCCTTCCCCCCTACTTGGTTACAGTATGGGAGGTACAAAATAGTGCACAACCATTATCATAAGTTCAAAATTTCCTGATTTAACCGAACTGAAAAATTGGTGAGGCCTATTAAGTATGGACAACCTTTCAAAGTGACTATCTAAAGAAGTCATACATGTATATATATATATATATATATATATATATATATATATATATATATATATATATAAATATATATATATATATATATATATATATATATATATATATATATATATATATATATATATATATATATATATATATATATATATATATATATATATATATATATATATATATATATATATATATATATATATATATATATATATATATATATATATATATATATAT
This sequence comes from Eriocheir sinensis, assembly GCF_024679095.1. Taxonomy (NCBI): domain Eukaryota; kingdom Metazoa; phylum Arthropoda; class Malacostraca; order Decapoda; family Varunidae; genus Eriocheir; species Eriocheir sinensis. Next base: position 741,758 of record NW_026110330.1, on the reverse strand, counting down.
ATATATATATATATATATATATATATATATATATATATATATATATATATATATATATATATATATATATATATATATATATATATATATATATATATATCTATATATATATATATATATATATATATATATATATATATATATATATATATATACTAAGTAGACACTTAAAAAAATTGTCAATTTCAAAAGCTCCAGTATTATACCTGTCATTCTAAATGATCCATACCTTATTACAAAACTCCTTCCTTGATCAGAGATGAGGCGTTTTGGTGCTCTAATCTGTGAAAACATAAACACACCATATGGTACAGCGAGCTTACACATTCTCCCTCATGGACCTTACAGTGCCATAAATATTTTACATAAAATATATTTTGTGTATGTTTATGCTTATTCTACCTAAGAATACTGTAAAGGAAATACTATTGATATCTTATTACACTAAGGATTGTCCCATTGGAATACAAAGACCTACAAAACCAGTACGTATCAATGAAATTCATCTTACATGCTTATGTACTGCTTGATGCAATTGTTGACACCTGTCCCATCCTTTCTTGGAAGAGGGAACAACAGTACATATTTGGTGAAGTAATCCACAATTGTCAATACGTACTGACTCCCACTCTTGGTCATCGCTAGTGGTCCTGTAATACAGTGAAAATATATCAGTATACATGTAGTGGCATATATCATCCCCACGATGGATATCATTTAGCTGAAAAACATGAGGAGCAGCACTGTAATGACTTACTATGTGGTGGCAGAAAACAGATAATAAAGGTGTCATTACAATGGAACACTGAATGCTAAGTTGTTTTGTTTCAAAATATTGTGGAAAATTAAATTGTGGCAATTGTAAATGTAACAGTATTTACTGCATCAAAGTATCTTCTATCATCATCCCTTAACTCATCATTTCTAAATCAATGAAGTCAATTGAGAAATCCATCGCAGAGCAACACTCTGTCATTTGTAAGATCTCTTAAGATACAAAATTCCACATGCAAAAAACCATTATCTTATCTGGTGTGAGGATGGTAAGATTTTATAGTAATATAAATAAGGCATACAAAACCTACTGAACCAAACTCCTAAGTGCAGGGGATGTGAGGATTACTGGCCAGGGCATGAAGCAGGGGAGGTTAAACCCTAAAGGGCGGGTGACAGGGTTTTCTGGTCCGACTTTTTCCGCCATAATTTTGAAGTTTGTGCGAGGATTTATGGCTTTCACTGTACATTCCCACCCTTTAGGTTTTAATTTGTCAGAAGAAGGTAACAGTTAGGCTAATTAAGTGCAGCTGCTATTTCTTATAACCTAATAACAGTAACTGGGGGCCCTAATGCTAGTGGCAACCACATAACAAAAATAAGTAAGAGAAAGCAGTAAATGTGATACAGAGGTCATTGCAGGGGAACATGCCATCATAGAGTGAACTATTAGCCAACATAAGTGTGAGAAAGTAATGTGTTTATGTACACACAATAATAAGAAACAGTAAGAAGAGGGACCATACTTCCTGATGTGAAACCTTAGCAAAAGTAAATAAATGAGTTACATTTTTACAGGTAAAATATAATATATTTCACGATGTTCACCTAAAACTTTTAAGACACCATAAAACATGCAAGGGTTCATCATGCATCTTAAAATCTCATATGCATTCTAATAAACTAGAAACTGATTGCCCTTCATTATACTGGATGAGGTCCTGGACAAGATGAGCATGTCATGTCGCCGAACTGTATTTGTCACTGCCTGCTTGCAACACTACCTTAGCTTTTCCTGTAATAACATGTAAATCCTGGAAATCGAATTTCTCATATCTGTATATATATATATATATATATATATATATTATATATATATATATATATATATATATATATATATATATATATATATATATATATATATATATATATATATATATTCCACTAGATCTAGCCTTAACCTATTGCTCAAGAAATTATGGTAAATTGAAAACAAGCATGGAAATCCATGTGACAATAGCTGGAATTTACATAATGGACAATTAATATGCTACACTAATGTAGTTTGACAAATAGTGATGACACTAACAATTATACTAAATTTTGACAATCATCAGCTTCAGTACATTGATAAAAAATATCAAAATCTTCAGTCTTAAACAACATTATGACAGATACTGCACACATGTATAAATATGTGTGTGTGTTAATTTGACAGCAATAACTATAATCTGTTTCATTCCGTCTGTCCACCAACAAAGCATGAAAGAAATGGACTAAACATTATTAAATATTATCCATTGATGTAGAGGCGATAAATACACCAAAACACTTACCAATAAGATCCATGCCTACGACTTCCATGGGTTGAGACACCTTAATTTGTTTAAGTGTGGGAGCTTGTGTCTTTACAACCTCAAAAGTCTGGCAAGTTGTACAAGTTGATATCTGAAAAAAGTAAAGAAAGGATGTAGTAAACCTGAAAGGTAGGCAGGGTTATTGTGCTTCTATCCTGATTCTGTAAAGAATTGTAGCTGTGGCATAATTATTTTTGATGTGTTGCTAATATCAAGTATTAAATGGAAATAACACTATCACCTTGTGTTGTGTTGCTGACTTTAAACAGAAGGCAGACAAAATTATTATATACTGTCTTGGTGGATTTTTTTTTTTTAAACATAGGAAGCAGCTCAAGGGCACAAAAAAAAAAAGATAATGAAAAAAAAAGCCCGCTTTTCGCTGCTTCCCCAAAAAAGAATTGATAGATATATCCAAATCGATCAATTTCGGGAGGAGAGGTGTCCTGATATCCTCCTCTTGAAAGAGTGCAAGTCATAGGCAGAAGGAAATACAGATAAAGGAAGATTGTTCCAGAGTTTACCAGCATGAGGGATGAAAGAGTGGAGATGTTGCTTAACTCTTGCATAAGGGGTTTGGACAGAATAGGGATGAGCATGAGTAGAAAATTGCGTGCAGCGGGGCTGCGGGAGGGGGTGAGGCATGCAGTTAGCAAGTTCAGAAGAGCAGTCAGCGTGGAAATATCAATAAAAAATAGAAAGAGATATTAGCATTATTAAAGAGAAACAGATAGTACAGTATGCATTTCAGTAATATACTACATATTTTATATTCTGAGTGTGAAATTTGTTAATTCCTAAACCTATGATCTGAACCTTCACTTTTGTGGACTTCAAAAAATACAACTAATAACTAAAATATACACAGATAAAAGTGCAATAAAACTTTTACCTGAAGGTGTTATTTACTTACATATGCAATGACGTCCCTTGACATACCAAGCCAGTAATAATGGTCAGAAATCCTGGACTTGGTTTTATCAATACCAGCATGACAGCCACTTGTGACATGATAAAAAAGCAGAATATCCATCACTTCTCCCAGTGTTGAAGGAATCTGAACCCATTTGTTTCTTCTCTTGCGATACAGCTGGTTCTCTGTAACAAAAGGATAACTTTACCACATGTAAAAGTAATGGTATTATATACTGCTTTACAGCATCCATGAAACAATCAAACCTTAACTGTTTCATTGAATAGATCTCAACATTTTCACAGTTGAACTAGGTTGAAAAATTTAGAAATAACAATGATATAAATTTCTTAATTTTCAAGGGGTTAAGACGCAAAGCCTTAAGTTAGAGATTAGTTAGGTTAGATTTGATTTAATTTTAAAATTTACTGTTTCTTCATTAGAAAATTCTGTGAGTGAGGGATTTAGCACAGCAGTTGAAGGACAAAATAACAGTTATGGCGAGGCACTTGAGTGGCAGCCCTGACCATCGCTGGCCAGGCCTATTATTTCAGTAATATAGAATGTGATTTTGACAAGAAACTGTTATATTAATTCAAAACTCAACAAAATTTTCAAATTGGTGTAAGTCTTTACAATGCTTCCCTTGTCTGCATTGTGTATCTGTTTGTCCAAGCCAAGTGTGAGGAGCTTTGGGCATGATTTTGAGTGTTCATAAGGACAGCTGATTCCATTTTAGCCAAATGTACAGTCTTTTTTTATGGTATAATTACAGGTCCTTCAAAATGACTTCTTTTCTCCACTTGGTAGCTCAACACCTCTGCCTCTGTTGTTCTGGCTTCTGGGAAATTGTGTGCCTTTAGGGTGAAGGAGTGTCTTTGTCTACTGGCCTCTAGTCTCCCTCCCTTGACCATGTATCTCTTCCACTATTTTATGGATTTCATGGAGATTAGCGTTTGCAGTGTTGTGTGTGCCACTGATGGTCTGCAACCGTGCAGATTGCATACATTCTTCATTCTCACTAGCCAGGGTGTCATATCTGCGTAACACTGCCAAGCACATCATGTGCTGCCAGGTGCAGGGTAATTACCCTGTTTTTGGGTAATCTGAACACTATCAGGGTAATGGGTAGAAGCATAGACAAAGACAGATTTCTAGAGTAATTTCACCACAGACTGCAAAACCCTCTGAAATCTAGCTATTTAGGAGAGAGAGAGAGAGAGAGAGAGAGAGAGAGAGAGAGAGAGAGAGAGAGAGAGCGCACTGACCTATACATTGAATATAACATAGTACTACATACTCACAAACTGAAGTCAGTCCTCATGAGTCATGATGCTAGGATCCATCAGGATTCTTTAATGTAATTTTCTTAATATAGTCACCAAACACTTTAATTTCTATTCTCAGGCATGACATGGTTTACCAACAACTCTACACAGCAGTACACACTGATGAGTATGAATATTACATTTTGACCATATATATATATATATATATATATATATATATATATATATATATATATATATATATATATATATATATATATATATATATATATATATAGTGTGTGTGTGTGTGTGTGTTTATGTATAAAACAGATGGCAAACTGAGTAATTTTAAAGCAAACAGGGTAATTTTAAGGGGGAAAGTAGGGTAATTTGCCCACTTGACCTGGCAGCACATGGCTGGCCTGCCTTGGGTGCCTTTGTTCACATCATGGGTGGCCATCTTTGTAGTGTTCTATTTTGTACAGCCACAGCACTTCCTAGACACTTATGGCCATTTCCTTATGGCCCAGGCCTTCTTTTTCCCTTTCATAGTTCTTAATGAAGGGATTTTAGGGATGGTAGATAAATTCTGATAATTATGTGGGGGGGGCAAGACTGGGTATGACCTGCCCTAGCCTGAGCTGACCTTCAGCCCTGGAACCATAAAACACAAACCACTGTATTGCTCAGCTTGTGGCTGCCACTTTCCACGGGTGCTATTCAGGCTGACTGGCTTTTTCAACAAACCAGAGTTTATTAAATGCAAGAGTACCCCTTTGTTGTTTCCCCGAAACAATAAACTATTTTCACTCGATCAGTACTCACCTTTTATCATGTGATGTTCCCTCTGTCTTCTCAAAATTCTCCTTTGATTTCCAGTCAAGCCTGGTGGATACTGGTTGTTAAGAATTAGTTGCTTAAGCGGGACTAAATTCTCATTAAAATGGAAAATCCTGTCGCGGAGATCCGAAGCCATTGTTGTGGTGGACACTCTGGCGTGAGACTGCTATCAGCTGGCCTTTGTTTGTTTATGTTCGCTCCGACACCGGGGACCCGACGGGGGGGGGAGGACATTTAGGCGGGGGAGGACACTATGGCGTGTAACACCGGTATCATAAGACACTTTTGCTTCCCACATCAGCTATTTCAAAAGGCCAAAGAGGGGGTCAGTCGGGTTCTAATGAGCGTTTCTTGAGGTTCACGGTGCGGAAGAATGGTTAAACTACCACCAGGGTCATAAAACTACTCCTGGATATACCCACAACTCAGAGGAAAGCCTTGTCAAATATATGTCTTATAATGCGACCTTATGTATCATCTATTTTAGGGGGTTTATGTCATGGCAAAAATTTGGCCCGTCGCTGCTACACGGTAAAGCCATAAAATTGGCCTGTCGCTGCTACCAGGTTAATTGTATTTTGACGCTCTGACCTCACACGGCACGGCTAGTCTAGTCTCGCATTGGCTGGGCTCCTGCGTGAGGACTAAGCCTGTATTGCACCCAGCAGCACATACATGGCAAGGCTTTCGGAGGAGTCTGGGGCATTTCCAGGGGTAGTTTAATGACCCTTCTGGTAATGTGACTTCTGTACCATGATCAGAAGAAATGCACATTTGAGAAGGCTTTCGGATGAGTTTTGCGCATTTCCAGGGGTAGTTTAATGACCCTGGTGGTAGTGTGACCTTCTTCTGTACCATGAACCTGATAAACACACATTTGAGAAGGCTTGGAGGAGTTTGAGGCATTTCCAGGGTAGTTTAATGACCCTGGTGGTAGTGTGACCATTCTTCTGAACCTTGAACTTACCAAAACATTCAATAAGACCTAACTGACCTCATTTTTGGCCTTTGGAAATATCTGATGTGAGGGAGTGAGGCATCTAAGTATACCTACCTTAGTAACCTTTCTTTAGCAGCTCTTAGGATGAAGATTCTGTACGTCAGTAAGGGAGGAAAATACATTCGTTGAAGGAGATTTTATACCTTAGGGAAGTGTCTGAAGGAGTGAGCTACTTAACCCATTGTGGAGGTTAGCTTGAAGAGGTGGAGGACTTCCTCTCTCCTGTTGAGTGCCTCATGGTGTGCCTGGTAATTAAGATTATATAAATGTTCTTATCTATCATATAGTATTTTGTTCATCCTCTCTCTCTCTCTCTCTCTCTCTCTCTCTCTCTCCTCAATAAATCCCCTCTCTCTCCTCAATAAATCCACTCTCCTCAATAAATCCTCTCTCTCTCTCTCTCAATAAATCCTCTCTCAATAAATCTCTCTCTCTCTCAATAAATCTCTCTCTCTCCTCAATAAATCCTCTCAATAAATCTCTCAATAAATCTCTCTCTCTCTCTCTCCTCAATAAATCTCCTCTCTCTCTCCTCAATAAATCTCCTCTCTCTCTCCTCAATAAATCCTCTCTCAATAAATCATCTCTCAATAAGTCTCCTCTCTCTCTCAATAAATCTCCTCTCTCTCTCAATAAATCTCCTCTCTCAATCTCTCTCTCTCTCTCTCTCTCTCCTCAATAAATCCTCTCTCTCTCAATAAATCTCTCTCTCAATAAATCCTCTCTCCTCAATAAATCTCTCTCTCAATAAATCTCTCTCCTCAATAAATCTCTCTCTCCTCAATAAACTCTCTCTCCTCAATAAATCTCTCTCTCAATAAATCCTCTCAATCTCCTCTCTCTCCTCAATAAATCCTCTCAATAAATCTCTCTCTCAATAAATCTCTCTCTCTCTCCTCAATAAATCCTCTACTCAATAAATCCTCTCTCAATAAATCTCTCTCCTCAATAAATCCTCTCCTCAATAAATCCTCTTCCTCAAAAATTCTCTCTCTCCTCAATAAATCCCTCTCAATAAATCCTCTCTCCTCAATAAATTCTCTCTCCCTCCTCAATAAATCTCCTCTCGTCTCAATAAATCCCCACCTCAATAAATCTCCTCTCTCCTCAATAAATCTCTCTCTCTCAATAAATCCTCTCTCAATAAATCTCTCTCTCTCAATAAATCTCTCTCTCTCTCAATAAATCCTCTCCTCTCAATAAATCATCTCTCTCTCTCAATAAATCTCTCTCTCTCAATAAATCTCTCCTCAATAAATCCTCTCTCTCAATAAATTCTCTCTCTCTCTCTCTCCTCAATAAATCCTCTCTTCTCAATAAATCCTCTCTCCCTCAATAAATCCTCTCCTCAATAAATCTCTCTCTCCTCAATAAATCTCAATAAATTCTCTCTCTCTCTCACAAATCCTTCCTTCTCAATAAATCCTCTCTCTCTCTCTGCCTATCTTAGCTGGACGTCTTGTAGTTTATGTAAAATTTGCTTCGGCTGTCACAGATTTCACCTCTGTTCTTTCTGTGTGGTTCAGGCTTCTCTCTGACATATTGGTTTAATTTCAGGCTTCTCTTGCTGGTATTCTACTTTTAACTCATTTTCTCCCTCATTTTGACTCATCTTTTACTCAACCTTCTTTTACTCATCTCCTCTTTCATTCCCTCTTCTAATAGGTTTGTTAAGAACTTTAAACACACTTACTATTATATTAGTATGTTGTAGTATATATATATATATATATATATATATATATATATATATATATATAACTATTTGGATACACTTATTACATAGTACCAATATATATATATATATATTTGTTTATATATATATATATATATATATATATATATATGCTCTCATTATATATATCTCTCTATCTCTCTCCAAGCTCCTCCTCTCAACTTTTATATATATATATATATATATATATATATATATATATATATATATATATATATATATATATATATATATATATATATATATATATATATATATATATATATATATATATATATATATATATATATATATATATATATATATATATATATATATATATATATATATATATATATATATATATATATATATATATATATATATATATATATATATATATATATATATATATATATATATATATATATATATATATATATATATATATATATATATATATATATATATATATATATATATATATATATATATATATATATATATATATATATATATATATATATATATATATATATATATATATATATATATATATATATATATATATATATATATATATATATATATATATATATATATATATTAGCATATTTATGGCTAACTTATTGTATGATATACTTATTGCATAGTATTGCAACATATGCAAAAGTGAGCCATATAATTTTCTAAAATAAATACAAAATTATTTTTTGTCAATCATTTATTAAATAAATATACATTTCCTTCACTAAGAGGCTGATTATGCAGGAACTTGACATCTTGGTGTTCTTTTCTTCTTCCAGAGTGTGTGTGTCCCAGGCAGGCAGACCGAGACGCCAGCCATTCAATTCTGCCAAGGAAGGAAGTCGTGTTAGTCAACTCTGATGACTTGTACTTTTCTCTGCAAGGACTGTTCTAAGCCAGTCACAGAAGATGAACTGTATCTGTACTATGAAGTCTTATAAATAAAGTTAAGAGCTACACCTATGACTTTATCTTGCCCCAAACCCATTTAGCTAATATCCCCAGACACTTTTTTAGGTATAATTGACTTAAGCTAATTCTATATATATTAAAGGGAGGAACCAATTTTCATACGGAAAAAAAAACTTATAATATAAAAAGAATTATATATGAATTGGAAACAAGATATTGAGATATAAGAGAAGACAACGAAGGGAACTAACAAGAGGAGAGATTGTATACATAAAGAGCTCAAAAGTCATTGAAAAAGCAATGGAAATTAAGAGACAATAAGAACATATGAAATAAAAGACGTGGAAACAAGAAGAAAATAAGACAGACATGAGATTATTACTATGACATAAATACCTTAGACAAAGAGAAAGCAGATAACAACATATCACAGACTAAAATATTTGAGGCGTACGGCAGAGAAGTGAGGTGACATTAGGAATGGCGACCCTTGTGTAAATTGTACGAAGGGTCTCTTTCCCCTTGCAATTAGTATCATAACATAGCAATTTAACTCTAATTTGCACTGGGAAAGACAGACTACCCCTCCAAGGATGAACAAGGGACGAATCAAAATGGAAGCTCAACTTTTATGGGGCAGACGGAGGGTCACTTTCCCTTGTAACGTACATCATGACGAGCAATATAACAATAATTATGTTCTAGTTAGCAAGGGGGGAAAGGAAGAACAAGATATAGTTACTTGCAAGGGAAAATAAACCTTGCATAGGATGAGCGGAGGGCTGGAAGTCTCGTAATCTGTTCTCAGTGTGTGAACGTACTCTAGTATACGTAAGAATAGGTCATCGTGCCTTAGGATTTCTCTGCCGTAAGCCTCGTTTATACGTTAAGAGATGAGGAGGAAGGGAAACAAGCAAATAATGGAACTCTATATATACGATACAGTGAAAAGGATTTACCGAGAAGGATGTACGTATGCGAGGAGGAAAGTGAGGAGGAGGAGGCGGAGAAGAGAGATATTAAGGTAAGTAAAGGGAAGTAAAACAGATGAGGATATATATAAATAAAACTAAATAAAGAAGGAATGATTAGAACTGAGAGAGAGAGAGAGAGAAAGGTACATCACAGAGGAGGAAAGTCTGGAATTTGAGGAAGACAAGGAGGAAGGAACGCCAGCCATGGAGTCTACTAGCGTCAAGGAGCCGATTCAAGGTATGTCTCAAACTTCCCTTCCTAAGATCTATGAGCCAGACCCTTCCGCCCCTCACGTCAGCTACTTGCAAAGGTCAATAAGGAGATCAATCAAGTTCTCACGAGTCTTGTTTTAAGATTCATGGTAAGGAGAAAGTTAAAACTACCACCTGGGTCATCAAACTGCCCCTGGAAATTCTCACAACTCCTACAAAAGCTTGTCAAATGTGTGCGCTTGGAACAATATTTTTAAGAATGTGACTGTCAGATGCCAAAAAGGAGATCAATCGGGTTCTAATTGAGTGGTTTTGAAGGTTCATGGTACATAGGACGGGTTAATCTATCACCAGGGTCATAAAACTACCCCTGGAAATGCCCAAACCTCCTACGGAAGCCTTAAATACAGGTCTCTCAGGATGGCTTTTTCAAGAATGTGTGAGCCTCGGACATTTCCGCTCCTCACATCAGCTACTTCCAAAGGCCGTAAAGGAGATTAATTGGGTTCTTTTGACTTGTTTTATAGGTTCATGGTAAAGAGGAAAGGTCTTGCTACAACCAGGGTCATAAAACTACCCCTGGAAATGCCCACAACTCCTATGAAAGCCCTGTCAGTTTACCTCACTCAGGGGACAAAATGTTTTTGAATACGACACTAATACAATGTTTGAATGAGTGTTTTCTTAGGTTCTTGGTACAGTAGAAGGGTTAAACAACCACCAGGGTCATCCAACTACCCCTGGAAATGCCCACAACTCCTATGAAGGCCCTGTCAAAAAGGTGTAGCGCGCATGGGTGACATTTTTCAGTCCTCGCTGTTTCCTACGTAATATTGTGGTTTGCAAAAAATGATCAAATTTGACAAAAAATTACCAAATTGAGTGGATGGAGAGGGAGAGACATTAGCCACACCAAGCTAAGCACAACCTATGCAGCCCTCAGAACGAAGACCTACTGACAGCGTAACATCACTGCACTTCGTAACGCCGTAACACACACACCACATGACGCAGAGACACCAAGTTTGCGGCAGATTGAAGAGGAAGGATGGATAAACAAATGCTGGTATATTCAAAGCTGCCGGGTTAGGGAGAGCCGTGATACTGATAATGTTAAGTGAGCAATTTTCAGGAAGACGTCACATTACCGTACAGGGACAACCGATTGCATGGTACGTTCCCGCCCTTTAGGGATTAAGCTGGTAGTATTTTTAAACATAACCGCCTCAGTTCACCGCCTTGAAAATTCTCTCGTGGTAGGAGTTTGGTGACCCTGGTGATAGTTTAACATGGTCTCGCATCTTCAACTGGAAAATTACCCATGAAAACCTGGTTAATCTTCTCTACGGCCCTGCAAAAGTCATAATAGGAGCTGGGAAGCCTCTCGTCATAGATCCTACAGTGGTTTCATGGACTGGTTTGTGACCCTGGTGATAGTTTTACACTCCCTCTGCACCATGAACGGTTAAACCACCCATGAAAACCCGGTTAGCCTTCTCTGTGGCTTTGGGAAACAGTCATAACAGCTTTTCAAACAAGCAAACTGCGGTGTCATGAAGTTCAAGAATACAGGCTTTATTCAGAAGGTCATTCCTGGTACAGTAAGCAGTATAATCTGACTTACAGTGGACTACACAGACTCTGGAGATAGAGAGCAAAGATCCGCACTCGTAGCTCACCCAAACAGGTCCCAATGTTACGTACCGCATACCCGTAACCGCATATATGTAACCTATACAGCACACTTCCCTTCAGTACCAGGAGGCTGGGTCCCACACGGTACAATAATATCATGTTTAAAGAGAAAGAAAGATGCTTGGCGTGAGAACAGGGTAACTTTTGATATGAATAGTGGCACTGTACGGAAACATCTGAACATGGACCGGGGCTTTCAGAAGGTGCACCCAAGGAGAAAGACTCAACTAGCAGATGCTTGGCGTGAGAACAGGCTAACTTGGTGAGTGAATGGAGTGGCGAGTGTGTGTAGGGTATGTCCAGGGGTAGTTATAAGACACAGGTGGTAGTGTGACCCTTCCTCTGTACCATGAACCTAAAGACACACATTTGGCAAAGCTTTTGTAGGAGTTTTGGGTATTTCCAGGGGTATTTTTATGACCCCGGTGGTAGTGTGACCCTTCCTCTGTACCATGAACCTAAAGAAACACACATTTGACAAGGCTTTCAAGGGAGTTTGGGGCATTTTCAGGGGGTAGTTTTATGACCCTAGTGGTAATGTGACCCTTCCTCTGTACCATGAACCTTAAGACACACATTTGGCAAAGTTTTCATAAGAGTTTTGGGCATTTCCATGGGTAGTTTTAAGCCCTGGTGGTAGTGTGACCCTTCCTCTGTACTGTGAACCTAAAGAAACACACATTTGACAAGGCTTTCAAGGGAGTTTTGGGTATTTCCAGGGGTAGTCTTATGCTCCTGGTGGTAGTGTGACCCTTCCTCTGTACTAAAGAAACACACATTTGAGAAGGCTTTCAAGTTTAGGGCATTTGGGTAGTTTTATGACCCTGGTGGTAGTGACATTCCTACCGTGAACCTGGAGAAACACATATTTGCCAAGGCTTTCATAGGAGTTGTGGGCAGCCCAGTTTGAATCCGACCTGTGGCTACATCTGCTCAGTTTCCTAGGCACCAGTCATCATTGTACCATACGCTACCATCCACAGAACACAGCCAACCAGCGCACTACCACCTCACACTGCTACCACTGCTCTCCCTGCCTGACTAGTCCAGCTGCCTTACGCTGACAACACCAGAATATAGAAAATTGAACAAGAAATGCCTCCCACAACTCCCTCAAAAGCCATGTCAAATGTGTGTTTCTTAGGTTCATGGTACAGAGGAAGGGTCACACTACCACCAGGGTCATGAAACTACCCCTGGAAATGCCCACAACTCCAAGGAAAGCCTTGTCAAATGTGTTTATCAGGGTTATGGTACAGAGGAAGGGTCACACTACCACCAGGGTCATGAAACTACCCCTGAAAATGCCCACAACTCCAAGGAAAGCCTTGTCAAATATATATACTCTCTTCCTTCCTTCCTTGCTTCCTATCTATCTCCTTCCCTCCCTTCCTTCCTTCCTTCTTTCCTCTCCCTCTTTTTCCTCTGGCCTTCAGTCCTTCCTTCCCTCACATCTCTTTCTTCCTTCGATCCTGACCTCCTCCCTCTTCCTTCCTTCCTTCTCCTCTCCCTCTTCCTTCCTTCATTCATTCATTCCTTCCTTCCCTTACATCTCTTTCTTCCTTCGATCCTTACCTCCCTCCTTTCCTTCCTTCCTTCCTTCCCTCCCTCCCTACCTCCCTTCCTTCCTTCCCTTACATCTCTTTCTTCCTTCGATCCTTGCCTCCCTCCTTTCCTTCCTTCCTTCCTTCCCTCCCTCCCAACCACCCTTCCTTCCTTCATTCCTTCCTTCCTTACATCTCTTTCCTTCGATCCTTACCTCCTCCTTTCCTTCCTTCCTTCCTTCCCTCCCTCCCCTCCCTCCTTCCTGCCTTCCTTCCTTCCTTCCTTACATCTCTTCTTCCTTCGATCCTTACCTCCCTCCTTTCCTTCCTTCTTACCTCCCTCCCTTCCTTCCTTCTTCCTTCATTCCTTCCTTCCCTTACATCTCTTTCTTCCTTCGATCCTTCCCTCCCTCCTTTCCTTCCTTCCTTCCCTCCCTCCCTCCCTTCCTTCCTTCATTCCTTCCTTCCCTTACATCTCTTTCTTCCTTCGATCCTTCCTCCTCCTCCTTCCTTCCTTCCTTCCTTCCTCCTCCTCCTCCCTTCCTTCCTTCCTTCATTCCTTCTTTCCCTTACATCTCTTTCTTCCTTCGATCCTTACCTCCCTCCTTTCCTTCCTTCCTTCCTTCCCTCCCTCCCTACCTCCCTTCCTTCATTCCTTCCTTCCCTTACATCTCTTTCTTCCTTCGATCCTTACCTCCCTTCCTTCCTTCCTTCCTTCCTTCCTCCCTCCTCCCTTCCCCTTCCTTCATTCCTTCCTTCCCTTACATATCTTTCTTCCTTCGATCCTTACCTACCTCCTTTCCTTCCTTCCTTCCTTCCCTCCCTTCCTCCCCTTCCTTCCTTCATTCCTTCCTTCCTTCCGTCTCTTTCTTCCTTCGATCCTTACCTCCTCCTTTCCTTCCTTCCTTCCTTCCTCCTCCCTCCCTTCCTTCCTTCATTCCTTCCTTCCTTACATCTCTTTCTTCCTTCGATCCTTACCTCCTCCCTTTCCTTCCTTCCTTCCTTCCTTCCCTCCTCCTCCCTCCTTCCTTCCTTCATTCCTTCCTTCCCTTACATCTCTTTCTTCCTTCGATCCTTACCTCCTCCCTTTCCTTCCTTCCTTCCTTCCTTCCCTCCCTCCTCTTCTTCCTTCATTCCTTCCTTCCTTCCATCTCTTTCTTCCTTCGATCCTTACCTCCTCCTTTTCCTTCCTTCCTTCCTTCCTCCCTCCTTCCTTCCCTTCATTCCTTCCTTCCTTACATCTCTTTCTCCTTCCTTGATCCTTACCTCCCTTCCTTTCCTTCCTTCCTTCCTTCCTTCCTCCCTCCTCCTTCCTTCCTTCATTCCTTCCTTCCCTTACATCTCTTTCTTCCTTCGATCCTTACCTCCTCCTTTCCTTCCTTCCTTCCTTCCTTCCTCCTCCCTCCTCCTTCCTTCCTTCATTCCTTCCTTCCTTACATCTCTTTCTTCCTTCGATCCTTGCCTCCCTCCTTTCCTTCCTTCCTTCCTTCCTTCCCTCCCTCCCTACCTCCCTTCCTTCCTTCATTCCTTCGTTCCTTACATCGCTTTCTTCCTTCGATCCTTTCCTCCCTCCTTTCCTTCCTTCCTCCTCCCTTCCCTCCCTTCCCTTCCTTCATTCCTTCCTTACATCTCTTTCTTCCTTCGATCCTTGCCTCCCTCCTTTCCTTCCTTCCTTCCTTCCCTCCCTCCCTACCTCCCTTCCTTCCTTCATTCCTTCCTTCCCTTACATCTCTTTCTTCCTTCGATCCTTACCTCCCTCCTTTCCTTCCTTCCTTCCTTCCTTCCTTCCCTCCCTCCCTCCCTTCCTTCCTTCATTCATTCTTTCCTTACATCTCTTTCTTCCTTCGATCCTTACCTCCTCCTCCTTCCTTCCTTCCTTCCTCCCTCCTCCCTACCTCCCTTCCTTCATTCCTTCCTTCCCTTACATCTCTTTCTTCCTTCGATCCTTACCTCCTCCTTTCCTTTCTTCCTTCCTTCCTCCCCCTCTCTCCCCTCCTTCCTTCCTTCCTTCCTTCCTTCCCTTACATTTCTTTCTTCCTTCGATCCTTACCTCCTCCTTTCCTTCCTTCCTTCCTTCCTTCCTCCTCCTTCCTTCCTTCATTCCTTCCTTCCCTTACATCTCTTTCTTCCTTCGATCCTTACCTCCTCCTCTTCCTTCCTTCCTTCATTCCTTCCCTCCCTCCTCCTCCTTCCTTCCTTCATTCCTCTTTCCTTACATCTCTTTCTTCCTTCGATCCTTACCTCCCTCCTTTCCTTCCTTCCTTCCTTCCCTCCCTCCCTCCCTTCCTTCATTCATTCCTTCCTTACATCTCTTTCTTCCTTCGATCCTTACCTCCTCCTTCCTTCCTTCCTTCCTTCCTTCCTCCTCCCTCCCTCCCTTCCTTCCTTCATTCCTTCTTTCCCTTACATCTCTTTCTTCCTTGATCCTTACCTCCCTCCTTTCCTTTCCTTCCTTCCTTCCTTCCTACCTCCCTCCCTTCCTTCCTTCATTCCTTCCTTCCCTTACATCTCTTTCTTCCTTCGATCCTTACCTCCCTCCTTTCCTTCCTTCCTTCCTTCCATCCCTCCTCCCTCCCTACCTTCCTACCTTCATTCCTTCCTTCCCTTACATCTCTATCTTCCTTCGATCCTTACCTCCCTCCTTTTCCTTCCTTCCTTCCTCCCTCCTCCTCCCTTCCTTCCTTCCTTCATTCATTCCTTCCCTTACATCTCTTTCTTCCTTCGATCCTTACCTCCCTCCTTTCCTTCCTTCCTTCCTTCCCTCCCTCCCTTCCTTCCTTCATTCCTTCCTTCCCTTACATCTCTTTCTTCCTTCGATCCTTACCTCCCTCCTTTCCTTCCTTCCTTCCTTCCTTCCCTCCCTCCCTCCCTTCCTTCCTTCATTCCTTCCTTCCTTACATCTCTTACTTCCTGATCCTTACCTCCTCCTTTCCTTCCTTCCTTCCTTCCTTCCTCCCTCCTCTCCCTTCCTTCATTCCTTCCTTCCCTTACATCTCTTTCTTCCTTGATCCTTACCTCCCTCCTTTCCTTCCTTCTTACCTCCCTCCTCTCCCTCTCCTTCCTTCCTTCATTCCTTCCTTCCCTTACATCTCTTTCTTCCTTGATCCTTACCTCCTTTCCTTCCTTCCTTCCTTCCCTCCTCCCTACCTCCTTCCTTCCTTCATTCCTTCCTTCCTTACATCTCTTTCTTTCTTCGATCCTTCCTCCTCCTTCCCTTCCTTCCTTCCTTCCTCCCTCCTCCCTCCCTCCCTTCCTTCCTTCCTTCCTTACATCTCTTTCTTCCTTGATCCTTGCCTCCCTCCTCCTCCTTCCTTCCTTCCTCCCTCCCTCCTCCTTCCTTCCTTCATTCCTTCCTTCCCTACATCTCTTTCTTCCTTCGATCCTTGCCTCCTCCTTTCCTTCCTTCCTTCCTTCCTTCCTCCTCCTCCTCCCTTCCTTCCTTCATTCCTTCCTTCCCTTACATCTCTTTCTTCCTTCGATCCTTGCCTCCCTCCTTTCCTTCCTTCCTTCCTTCCCTCCCTCCCTCCCTTCCTTCCTTCATTCCTTCCTTCCCTTACATCTCTTTCTTCCTTCGATCCTTACCTCCCTCCTTTCCTTCCTTCCTTCCTTCCCTCCCTCCCTCCCTTCCTTCCTTCCTTCATTCCTTCCTTCCCTTACATCTCTTTCTTCCTTCGATCCTTACCTCCCTCCTTTCCTTCCTTCCTTCCTTCCTTCCCTCCCTCCCTCCCTACCTCCCTTCCTTCCTTCATTCCTTCCTTCCCTTACATCTCTTTCTTCCTTCGATCCTTACCTCCCTCCTTTCCTTCGATCCTTACCTCCCTCCTTTCCTTCCTTCATTCCTTCCTTCCCTTACATCTCTTTCTTCCTTCGATCCTTACCTCCCTCCTTTCCTTCCTTCCTTCCTTCCTTCCCTCCCTCCCTACCTCCCTTCCTTCCTTCATTCCTTCCTTCCCTTACATCTCTTTCTTCCTTCGATCCTTACCTCCCTCCTTTCCTTCCTTCCCTCCCTCCCTACCTCCCTTCCTTCCTTCATTCCTTCCTTCCCTTACATCTCTTTCTTCCTTCGATCCTTACCTCCCTCCTTTCCTTCCTTCCTTCCTTCCCTCCCTCCCTACCTCCCTTCCTTCCTTCATTCCTTCCTTCCCTTACATCTCTTTCTTCCTTCGATCCTTGCCTCCCTCCTTTCCTTCCTTCCTTCCTTCCCTCCCTCCCTCCCTCCCTTCCTTCCTTCATTCCTTCCTTCCCTTCCCTCTCTTTCTTCCTTCGATCCTTCCCTCCCTCCTTTCCTTCCTTCTTACCTCCTCCCTCCCTTCCTTCCTTCATTCCTTCCTTCCCTTACATCTCTTTCTTCCTTCGATCCTTACCTACCTCCTTTCCTTCCTTCCTTCCTTCCTCCCTCCTCCTCCCTTCCTTCCTTCATTCCTTCCTTCCTTACATCTCTTTCTTCCTTCGATCCTTGCCTCCTCCTTTTCCTTCCTTCCTTCCTTCCCTCCCTCCCTACCTCCCTTCCTTCCTTCCTTCCTTGCCTTCCCTCTCTTTCTTCCTTCGATCCTTGCCTCCCTCCATTCCTTCCTTCCTTCCTTCCCTCCCTCCCTCCCGTCCTTCCTTCATTCCTTCCTTCCCTTACATCTCTTTCTTCCTTCGATCCTTGCCTCCCTCCTTTCCTTCCTTCCTTCCTTCCCTCCCTCCCTCCCTCCCTTCATTCCTTCCTTCCCTTACATCTCTTTCTTCCTTCGATCCTTACCTCCCTCCTTTCCTTCCTTCCTTCCTTCCCTCCCTCCCTACCTCCCTTCCTTCCTTCATTCCTTCCCTTACATCTCTTTCTTCCTTCGATCCTTACCTCCCTCCCTTCCTTCCTTCCTTCCCTCCCTCCCTCCCTCCCTTCCTTCCTTCATTCCTTCCTTCCCTTACATCTCTTTCTTCCTTCGATCCTTACCTCCCTCCTTTTCCTTCCTTCCTTCCCTCCTCCCTCCTCCTTCCTTCCTTCATTCCTTCCTTCCTTACATCTCTTTCTTCCTTCGATCCTTACCTCCTCCTTTCCTTCCTTCCTTCCTTCCCTCCTCCCTCCTCCTCCTCCTTCCTTCCTTCCTTCATTCCTTCCTTTCATTATCTTTCTTTCTTCCTTCGTTCCTTACCTCCTTACTTTCCTTCCTTCCTTCCTTCCCTCCCTCCCTACCTCCCTTCCTTCCTTCATTCCTTCCTTCCCTTACATCTCTTTCTTCCTTCGATCCTTCCCTCCCTCCTTTCCTTCCTGCCTTCCTTCCTCCTCCCTACCTCCTTCCTTCCTTCATTCCTTCCTTCCTTACATCTCTTTCTTCCTTCGATCCTTACCTCCTTTCCTTCCTTCCTTCCTTCCTTCCTTCCCTCCTCCTCCTCCCTCCCTTCCTTCCTTCATTCCTTCCTTCCCTTACATCTCTTTCTTCCTTCGATCCTTACCTCCCTCCTTTCCTTCCTTCCTTCCTTCCTTCCTTCCATCCTCCTCTCTCCCTCCTTCCTTCCTTCATTCCTTCCTTCCCTTACATCTCTTTCTTCCTTCGATCCTTACCTCCCTCCTTTCCTTCCTTCCTTCCTTCCCTCCCTCCCTACCTCCCTTCCTTCCTTCTTTCCTCTCCCTCTTTTTCCTTCCTTCCTTCCTATCTTTCTCCTTCCCTCCCTTCCTTCCTTCCTTCTTTCCTCTCCCTCTCTTTCCTTCATTCCTTCCTATCTTTCTCCTTGCCTCCCTTCCTTCCTTTTTTCCTTCTTTCCTCTCCCTCTCTTTCCTTCATTCCTTCCTTTCCTCACATCTCTTTCTTCCTTCGATCCTTACCTCCCTCCCTCTCTTCCTTCCTTCCTTCCCTCCCTCCCTACCTCCCTTCCTTCCTTCATTCCTTCCTTCCCTTACATCTCTTTCTTCCTTCGATCCTTACCTCCCTCCTTTCCTTCCTTTCTTCCTTCCCTCCCTCCCTACCTCCCTTCCTTCCTTCTTTCCTCTCCCTCTTTTTCCTTCCTTCCTTCCTATCTTTCTCCTTCCCTCCCTTTCTTCCTTCCTTCTTTCCTCTCCCTCTCTTTCCTTCCTTCCTTCCTTCCTTCCTTCCTTCCTTCCCTCCCTCCCTCCCTTCCTTCCTTCCTTCTTTCCTCTCCCTCTTTTTCCTATCTTTCTCCTTCCCTCCCTTCCTTCCTTCCTTCTTTCCTCTCCCTTTCTTTCCTTCATTCCTTCCTTCTCTTCCTCCCTCCCTTCCTTCTTTTCCTCCCTCCCTCCCTTCTCTCTCTCTCTCTCTCTCTCTCTCTCTCTCTCTCTCTCTCTCTCTCTCTCTCTCTCTCTCTCCTTCATTCCTTCCTTTGTAAAGAAAATGAAGATCAGAAAAAAAGGAAACAAGGGAAAATATTGATAAATGGATCAAAGAAATAAAAACAACACTCACCAAGAAATTCCTGTGTCCTCCTCTTCCTCCTCTTCCTCTTCCTCTTTCATCTATAATATAAGTAAGGAATTAGTATTTGTGTCAACCTGAAGATTCATTTTACATATAATAATAAATTCCTTTAAACTTTCAACCCTTCCTTCCTTCCTTCCTTCCTTTCACACAGTCACTACCACCAGAGGGTCAACACAGGGGGCAGGGTCAGAGCCTTGCCGAGACACAGGGTCAAATATTTACAAGCTCTCCTATCTTTACCAACATAATAATCATTTTCCTGGCATTGCTTCCCAAGGCCGCCACAGAGAATAGACACAAGGTATCCATGTTACTGTTAAAGGTGCAGAAACATTTTAAAACTACCTCGAGGATGACTGTATCTTCTTCAACATATTGGGCTCCCATTACCACTGTGTACACAGACAAAGTTAACCAGGTTTTCATGGGTGGAAGGAAAGTTTGGTTTAGTGACATCTGTGGTCATGTGCCGGAGAGAGACAGGAGGGGAAGGAATTATAGGAGAAGGGAACATCTGTGGTCATATGCTGGAGAGAGACAGGAGGGGAAGGAATTATAGGAGAAGGGAACATCTGTGGTCATATGCCGGAGAGAGACAGAAGGGGAAGGAATTATAGGAGAAGGGAACATCTGTGGTCATATGCTGGAGAGAGACAGGAGGGGAAGGAATTATAGGAGAAGGGAACATCTGTGGTCATATGCCGGAGAGAGATAGAAGGGGAAGGAATTATAGGAGAAGGGAACATCTGGTGTCATATGCTGGAGAGAGTCATGAAGGGAAGGAATTATAGGAGAAGGGAACATCTGTGGTCATATGCCGGAGAGAGACAGAAGGGGAAGGAATTATAGAAGGGAACATCTGTGGTCATATGCCGGAGAGAGACAGAAGGGGAAGGAATTATAGGAGAAGGGAACATCTGTGGTCATATGCCGGAGAGAGACAGGAGGGGAAGGAATTATAGGAGGAGGGAACATCTGTGGTCATATGCTGGAGAGAGACAGGAGTGGAAGGAATTATAGGAGAAGGGAACATCTGTGGTCATATGCTGGAGAGAGACAGGAGGGGAAGGAATTATAGGAGAAGGGAACATCTGTAGTCATATGCTGGAGAGAGACAGAAGGGGAAGGAATTATAGGAGAAGGGAACATCTGTGGTCATATGCCGGAGAGAGACAGAAGGGGAAGGAATTATAGGGGAAGGGAACATCTGTGGTCATATGCTGGAGAGAGACAGGAGAGGAAGGAATTATAGGAGAAGGGAGTATCTGTGGTCATATGCTGGAGAGAGACAGAAGGGGAAGGAATTATAGGAGAAGGGAACATCTGTGGTCATATGCCGGAGAGAGACAGGAGGGGAAGGAATTATAGGAGAAGGGAACATCTGTGGTCATATGCTGGAGAGAGACAGGAGGGGAAGGAATTATAGGAGAAGGGAACATCTGTGGTCATATGCTGGAGAGAGACAGGAGGGGAAGAAATTATAGGAGAAGGGAACATCTGTGGTCATATGCTGGAGAGAGACAGAAGGGGAAGGAATTATAGGAGAAGGGAACATCTGTGGTCATATGCTGGAGAGAGACAGAAGGGGAAGGAATTATAGGAGAAGGGAACATCTGTGGTCATATGCTGGAGAGAGACAGGAGGGGAAGGAATTATAGGAGAAGGGAACATCTGTGGTCATATGCTGGAGAGAGACAGGAGGGGAAGGAATTATAGGAGAAGGGAACATCTGTGGTCATATGCTGGAGAGAGACAGAAGGGATGGAATTATAGGAGAAGGAACATCTGTGGTCATATGCTGGAGAGAGACAGGAGGGAAGGAATTATAGGAGAAGGGAGTATCTGTGGTCATATGCTGGAGAGAGACAGAAGGGAAGGAATTATAGGAGAAGGAACATCTGTGGTCATATGCCGGAGAGAGACAGGAGGGAAGGAATTATAGGAGAAGGAACATCTGTGGTCATATGCCGGAGAGAGACAGAAGGGAAGGAATTATAGGAGAAGGAACATCTGTGATCATATGCCGAGAGAGACAGAAGGGGAAGGAATTATAGGAGAAGGAACATCTGTGGTCATATGCCGGAGAGAGACAGAAGGGAAGGAATTATAGGAGAAGGAACATCTGTAGTCATATGCCGGAGAGAGACAGGAGGGGAAGGAATTATAGGAGAAGGAACATCTGTGGTCATATGCGGAGAGAGACAGAAGGGAAGGAATTATAGGAGAAGGAACATCTGTGGTCATATGCCGGAGAGAGACAGAAGGGGAAGGAATTACAGGAGAAGGGAACATCTGTGGTCATATGCCGGAGAGAGACAGGAGGGGAAGGAATTATAGGAGAAGGGAACATCTGTGGTCATATTGTAGTGCCGGGACGTAGTATTAAGTATGGGTAAGTAATGTTAAGTTAATGTAAGTAACATTTAAGTTAATGTAAGAATTATTAGTAACATTGAATTATTATTGCGTGATGCTCACACCCCCGAGACAGACGGACAGACAGACAGACATACATGTTGACGCCTGCAGAAAGTAGGTGATCGGTTCCATACGAGATAATGGGCATAATTTTAATACAAGATAGTAGCTTCTAGTTAGAATTTTTCACCTTGCTATTCAGGGAACCATTATACCAATATCAAGCGACGTAAAAGTACCATAGACGGTTGTTGCAAGGTTGAACAAATCAGGGTTCGAATTAAATCTGGGGAGGATGTGAACTGGGCAGCGGCTGGCGTGAGGGCCCACCCAGCAAACACCAACAGACACGCCTTGGCTCTTCCCCCGGACAGGTGCGTCTCTCTGAGGTGAAGTAATTCCTGTTCATATTATAGATATATTTTCTCATTATTGTATTTGTGCGGTGCAAACACTAACAGACACGCCTTGGCTCTTCCCCCAGACAGGTGCGTCGCTCTGAGGTGAAGTAATTCCTGTTCATATTATAGATATATTTTCTCATTATTGTATTTGTGCGGTGCAAACACTAACAGACATGCCTTGGCTCTTCCCCCAGACAGGTGCGTCGCTCTGAGGTGAAGTAATTCCTGTTCATATTATAGATATATTTTCTCATTATTGTATTTGTGCGGTGCAAACACCAACAGACATGCCTTGGCTCTTCCCCCAGACAGGTGCGTCGCTCTGAGGTGAAGTAATTCCTGTTCATATTATAGATATATTTTCTCATTATTGTATTTGTGCGGTGCAAACACTAACAGACACGCCTTGGCTCTTCCCCCGGACAGGGAAGTGAGTGGAGATAAAGGGTCTGTCACGTGCGTGTCTCGGGTGTGTTCGGTATGATACACGTATTGACTACGTAGGGTGTTTAGTCCACGGAGTAGCAGGGCTGTGCAGTATTTCTCTTTAACGAGGATGTAACCACCTGGTTCGTCCCCTTTGTCTGCTGGTTAGGCTATATTTTACTAAGGATATAGGAGATTCTAAGAAGATTGTTTATGCCCATGTGAGCACCAGTGAACTGTTTTTCGTGCCACGTTTGTGGTAGGCGGTGGCCGAATTGGTAGAGTACTGGGCCCACATTCACCGCGTGACGGACGACGCGGGTTCGAATCCCCACGCTACCACTCGGATTTTTCAGCCACCGCCGAGTGGCTTAAAACTACCCACATGCTGTCCTGAAGACCACCCATCAACCCGGACTCTAGAGGAAGCCGTCCAAGCGAATCAAGAACGAGTTCCGGGGGGCAGCATGAGCCAATGCAAGATGGCGCCACTATAAACACTCGCCTGCGCCAGAACGGGCTGGGCCAACCATCAGGCCCCACCTGGAAGAAGCCTTGGGCCGACCATCAGGCCCCACCAGGAAGATGCCTACCGGCGCAACAGGCAGCGACGTAAAAAAAAAAAAAAAATATCACCCTCGCTAGGTGAAGGACTGTAAACCCGTGTAACATCCAAACAAGCCTAACGCCCATTATTGTATTCTGGTGAATGAGTTAAGAGGATCAAGGGATTAATTCGGCCATTATTGACTACTGTAATTAAGTCTTCAACGCTACCAAAAGGATATTTTTCTTGCCTGATGTAATCTGAATGAGAATTAGTTCAACGCTACCACAAGTGAAGGAAGAATAAAGGTCTTAAATCAATGATTGTGAATATCTTCTGACCAACTACTTAGGAGAAATAGGGAAAAACAGATCTTCGAGGATTAGGAATCTTGACCAGGAAAACCCTAGATACCGCATTACATTTTTATATATAATACATGATGATTATGTTGAGATTATGGCTGAAAACTTGTTATAAGCAGAAGTGATCTTTTGGCGAACTAATAATCCGCCCTTTTATCCTAACCTATCCAAGAGAAGGAAGGAAGGAAGGGAGGAAGGAAGGAAGGAAGGAAGGAAGGAAGGGAGGAAGGAAGGAAGGGAGGAAGGAAGGAAGGAAGGGAGGAAGGAAGGAAGGAAGGAAGGAAGGAAGGAAGGAAGGAAGGAAGGAAGGAAGGAAGGAAGGAAGGAAGGAAGGAAAGAAGGAAGGAAGGAAGGAAGGAAGGAAGGGAGGAAGGAAGGAAGGTATGAAGGAAGGAAGGAAGGAAGGAAGGAAGGAAGGAAGGAAGGAAGGAAGGGAGGAAGGAAGGAAGGAAAAGAGGAAGGAAGGAAGGGAGGAAGGGAGGAAGGAAGGAAGGAAGGGAGGGAGGAAGGAAGTTAGGAAGGAAGGAAGGAAGAGAGGAAAGAAAGAAGGAAGGAAGGAAGGAAGGGAAGGAAAATAACTTCACTCACCACTGAAATGATGTCTGTCTGTCAGTCTTCAAAGTCCTCCTCCTCCTCTTCTTCCTCCTCCTCCTCTTCCTCCTCCTCTTGTCTCTAAAATTAAGGAAGGATATTAATAAACAGTTGATAATTAATTTTTTGAGCTAATAACCTCTTGTCAGACCTAATAATAATAGTAATAATAATAATAATAATAATAATAATAATAATAATAATAATAATAATAATAGTAATAGTAATAGTAATAAGTTTTGCTGGGCTTATAAATACAGTGTAATTAATGCAGTGTGTGTGTGTGTGTGTGTGTGTGTGTGTGTAATTCATTTTATTTATTTTCAATGTGAAGGAATTTCTCTCTCTCTCTCTCTCTCTCTCTCTCTCTCTCTCTCTCTCTCTCTCTCTCTCTCTCTCTCTCTCTCTCTCACACACACACACACACACACATATCTTTATTTTTTTATATCTCTCTCTCTCTCTCTCTCTCTCTCTCTCTCTCTCTCTCTCTCTCTCTCTCTCTCTCTCTCTCTCTCTCTCTCTCTCTCTCTCTCTCTCTCTCTCTCTCTCTCTCTCTCTCTCTCTCTCTCTCTCTCTCTCTCACACAATATATTTTTGTATCTCTGTCTGTATCTCTCTCTCTCTCTCTCTCTCTCTCACACACAATCTTTATTTTTTTCCTCTCTCTCTCTCTCTCTCTCTCTCTCTCTCTCTCTCTCACACACACACACACACACACACAATCTCTCTCTCACACACACACACACACACACAATCTTTATTTTCTCTCTCTCTCTCTCTCTGGAAAAGAAGCAAAATGAAGTCTTATAAGCAGGCAAGAAAGATAATGAAAATCCTAATCCTTGAAGGTAGGACTTAATAGTTGTCTGAAATTTGGGGTTCAAGCAGTGTTGCCAGATTGCCTTATTCAACCTCTTCTTTATACCGACTTCCGATCCCAAAACTGTCTCCTACACACAAATAACGAGACTCATTTATAGTTATCATTACAATCGTTAATTTCTGATATCTTTTGGGGATCGTCAAGTGTCAAAAATTAGTAAACACCATGCTCTAAGTACAACAATCTGGCAATGGTGGGTTCAAGAAAGTTAAGGGTTGACTGGAGATCCGGACGGCATATGATGACCTTCAGTGTTTCGGTGCGAACCTACGTCCTTGGGCTAAACACACTTACCACTGACCCACTACTAATACAGTCGCCTCTCGATTAACATGAGTTTAAATAAAGCGTTTTTGACTTAAAACAAGTTGATATTCAACCCTTTCTTTGCTAAACGCTCGCAGCGAGTGTTAGGCGTATTTGCTGGTGGTGCTAAACGCTCCCTGCGAGCTCCACCCGCACTCAAATCTCCCGTGTATGAGTGTTCCAACACTAATTCTCACAACACAGGATTGACAATTGAGTGTGTTCTTCACTAAATTTGGTGGAAAATCATGTCAGCCCAGCGCGGAGAATCTATGGACGAGCAACTGGTGGATGTTGTTGTCCAATATAGCGACATTTTTGCATAGGTTCACATGACTGATATTTTGATCAAATAGTTGTAAATATTGCAGTTGGCAATACTGCCCTGCCAGCACCCCATCATCAAGAGATCTACAGTAGTTGCCTTGCGGCTGACCGTCGCGCATGTATAAATGTACGTCTTCACAGGCAACACCCCCTCAACGTGCCTGTACTTTCGCAGGAGAGGTTTACATTACTGAATCCTGTAGATCTTGGCCTCCTCTTTCCAATGGTGGTTTTATTTTGTAGCTGTGATGAATAGTTTTTGAGACGCAGCGGATAAAAGAGATCCCCTTCCCCCGCTGGGGTGCCCGAGCACGCCTGAGGGGATAGTCTAGCTGTGAGCACTTAGCAATGAAAGGGTTAAGTAGATACATTTGACTAACGCAATATGTTTGATTTAACATGAGTTTCATCAATGATGTCACCGCGCGGAGACGCTGTCTTTCTCCTCAGTCTGAAGCTAGCCAGCACTGTGAGTGGAACGTTTCTCTGGATTACACACACTGCATTTTGACCCCTACTATGGCACCCAGGCGTCCTTCCACCTCGTCCAGTGACATAAGAACCGAGGAGTCTGCACGAGGCAGCTCCTCTGAACCTTGGCTCCCGTGTATCTAACCCTACCTAATATCGCTGTCCATGACGCATCAACAAAGTGATGGTGGTGAGTGTTTTTGTTGTGTCAGTGACTTACAAATGTAATGTAGCAATTCTTTCTTTAGAAAACTTTAACTTAACCCGGTGGTGGCAGGGATCATGTTTCTTAATGGTCCCTCCAAGCAAGAAAAATGACAAAAAATCACCCCTCACACAAACCATTTCATATTATATATCAAAGCATTTGTGATCAGTTTGTGTGTTACTTTCCTCTCTGTCTAAGGCTGTAAAAGAAGGCAAAAAGTAAGCAGAAAAATATATATCTACCCTTGCAGGTGAAAATATAGCCTGTTAGCTTTTGAGACCAGACCGTGTAGTGAGCCTCCTCCTCCCTCCCTGCTGGCTAGGCTTCCTTTTAATATGTATTTCCACACATGATGCGGCCAATATTAGGAGTCTTTTTCACACCAATATTTACTGTATAATGATGACTTGACTCCTGCATTAGCACCGGTGAGTGAGTTAGGGGCTTAAGGAACTTTGATGCCAGGATTGGAGGTGACTTATTCCTGGGTTTAAACTTATACAAAATCAGGTTAGCAACATGTCTGTGGTAAGTCCCTTGTACAATAAGAAATATTACTTTCCTCTCTGTCAAGGGCTGAATAAATAAATCAAATTAATCTAACTATATTATAAAGCAAAACCAATCTTGCATGCATAATATGTATCCAGTGCATAGTAAGCACTTTGGCAAACATAATCATGCACCCTATGCTTAACCCTGCGGGGATCATGTTTCTTACCGTGTAGCAGCAACGGGCCAAATTTGTGGCTTTACCGTGTAGCAGCAACGGGCCAAATTTGTGGCTTTACCGTGTAGCAGCAACGGGCCAAATTTGTGGCTTTACCGTGTAGCAGCAACGGGCCAAATTTGTGGCTTTACCGTGTAGCAGCAACGGGCCAAATTTGTGGCTTTACCGTGTAGCAGCAACGGGCCAAATTTGTGGCTTTACCGTGTAGCAGCAACGGGCCAAATTTGTGCCATGATTTAAACCCCCCAAAATAGATGATGTGTAAACTGATCACAAATGCTTTGATATGTATTATGAAATGGTTTGTGTGAGGGGTGATTTTTTCTCATTTTTCTCGCTTGGGGGACCATTAAGAAACATGATCCCCACTGCTACAACCACTGGGTTAAAAGGCCTTTCCCTCTAAGCAAGGGGATGTACTGAACATTTTACAACACACTGGGTTACTAAGTGAGCTGCTGAACATTTTACAGCTCAATATAACGGGTTCACCCTTTGGGGGCTTCTGGCGGGGGTAATGAAGGCAGGGCAGGAAATGA
Organism: Eriocheir sinensis; assembly: GCF_024679095.1. NCBI lineage: Eukaryota > Metazoa > Arthropoda > Malacostraca > Decapoda > Varunidae > Eriocheir > Eriocheir sinensis. The sequence goes on along the minus strand of NW_026110330.1, from coordinate 713,667 downwards.
GTAGAGAAAGCTTACCTATTTCTCCAAGCTGCTGAAAAGCTTGTTGGTGAAGAATTACTTGTCGGTGAAGAGACTGTTGTTGAGGTGAGGAGTGCCCTGTGTTATGGCACCTCCCAGCACTGCTACACCAACCTGCAAATATGTGTCCACTCTCAAAGTCTTGTACCGGGAAAGACAGCATGGGATAATATATTATGAAATCTCTCTCTCTATCAAGGGCTGTATAATTAAGATAATTAATTGATACTCTCTCTCTCATATTTGTTTTTTTACATACTTTTCTTCCTCTACCCTCCCTCTCTCTCTCTCTCTCTCTCCCCCCTCATAACTCTATACATACAGCCAGGCCTATACTTTGAGGCAGTGCCAACCACTGCACCACGAAGCCACCCCCCCAAAAAAACTATATGGAACTCAATATTCCATTAATTTCATAAAATATGTCCTTTCTGTTGAATATTGATATCTGAAACAGTTGGCAACATTAGCACAAGAGAACTCACTAAACTCAGTACATGTATTTTCCACCAGTTGGTCAGTCACAGTCAGTGCCTCGGCAGTTTGCTTTTGTGAGATTACCAGCTCAGTGGCATCTACGTGTATGCTTGTTAAGTCCTGTTGCTTTCTTTGCTTTACCAGAGACATACAAAGTGAGATTCAAAGGGTTAACCTGAAAAAGGGTTTTCCTGCAGCTGATCAGCTGGCAGACCAAAGCTTACTAACCTATCTTTTTAAAATTCCCTCAGTGTTGGAGGAAAGGCAAGAGCAGGACTTTAGCAAGTACAATAACTTTATATCGAGAGTTCAAAACTTTAAATAGTGAGTTCAAGGATTAATTCATATCAATTGTCAAAGCCTACTTATAAATTTATAATAATGTAGGATTCTTCTTGTTGTTTTGTGGTATATACCTTGAAGAGAATAAATGAATCATTGCAAATGAATACGTTGTTTTCCTTTACCATCTTTGGAGCACACCATTTAACTCATGGAATACTTTTACTAAAAAAAATCAAATAAAAAAAAAATCATGATTTTGTTTGGTAATAACAATCATGATTTTTTAGTAAAGAAATCAAAGATTTAATCATCTGATTAAATCAATTTGATTTAATCATTGCCAACCCTGCTTAGGCGATTATTTCTTTAGTGACAAATTTTGCTATTATCCAGAAAGCTACATATTCAAGGCACTGTACAGGGGATCCTCAGCTATGATGCCCTCCACCTATGACTATTTCAAGGTTATGACACAACCCACAAATTATTAAGTTTGGAAAGTTTGGTTTTGTGGGCAGCACAACATCTGTGGTCATATGCCGGAGAGAGACAGGAGGGGGAAGGAATTATAGAAGGGAACAGACCCCAGGAGACGGGACACAACCCCTGATTAATACCTGGTACACTGCTGGGTGGACAGGGGCTATGTAGGGTATCGGAAAATCCTCCCTAAATTTTCCACTACTCCTGGGAATCGAACCCGGGCTCTCTCGGTTGTGACCCGAGTGTGCTAACCACTGCACCACAAAGCCCCCCTGCAAATATGTGTCCACTGTCAAAGTCTTGTATTGGGAAAGACAGCACTGGATAAGATATTCTATAGTCTCTCTCTATCAAGGACTGTAAATTAACCCTTTGGTTGCTAAATACTTGCAGGGAGGACTAGCGTAACTTGCCGCTGGTGCTAAACCCTCCCTGCGAGTTCCAGGGCCCAAATTTACAATTAATCTTAATCTTTAACTTAAGAGTTCCACTGAATCTCAAGTTTAACTTATAGCTGAGCTTAAATGAAAAAATAAGTTCAACTTCACTCAGCAGCTGATCCAGTTTGAAAATTTGTCCTGGCAAAAGATGTATTTTTTAAATTGCAGAATTGCGACACTTCAGTGATTGAATATGTAGTAATACTACCTTATCAATGTTATATGATGATATACTTCAGAAACATGGGCATAATAAGGTAGTATTTATAAAATAAAGGTTACGTTTATCATCCGCGCAAGGTGATATTCTTTTTTTTTTCTCTTGAATGTAAACACGGACACGCGTTCCTGTTCGTCTTCCTCATTCTTGCATCACCCACCCTCTGACGAGGTAATCATGGAAAATATTGCCGCTTTCACTTCTCCCAAGAGGAAAAGGGGAGTGAATTGGAGAGACTGCCACACTCTACACATAGTAAAGGGAAGGGAGTCAACAGATACCGTCTGCAAGGGTAGCCACTGTCCCCTAATAGATGACATGAATCCGGTGGTATACGATGATCCTCAAACATGCGTTTGAGGCCACCCTCACGCCAAATACGAGCATCATGAGTGGACCCAGGCCAATTAGCTACAACATTAAGAATATTATATTTGGCATCAAACACTAATTGTGTGTTTATGCTATGGAAATTCTTCCTGTTGACATAGTCTGCTTCATATTTCCTGACATGCGTGCAATCTATTACACCAACAATGCCAGGGAAGTTTGCAACTTGCACAAATTCTTGTTGTTTCTCTCGGATTTCAGGGACGGTGCGAGGAAATCGAATGAATTGGACAAGTATGGCTGGCTGTGTAAGTGCCTTGAGGGTATCGGTGATCGCTTTTACTGACGACTGTGATGGACCAAGATCATCACTGTTACACATCTGCATTTTCCCCGTTGCTAAGTAACGCAGTGTAATAATTACTTTCATTTCGGGTGTCAATGCAAAACTCCTTGAAGTAGGGCTTTGCAGGGCCCCTCTCACCAAATCCGTTACGAACAGTACTCCTGCACGGTCCAGTCTGTAGCGTTTCAATAGTTCTGCGTCACTCAAAGTATTCAGAACGTCTCTTCGCTCTTGAAAAGTCTTCTCTAGGCGCTGACGGGCTTGTTGACGTTCGGCCATCTTGGCGACTGAAGTTCGACTTAGGCTCCTTAAGACGGGTTTGGGCCCGCCTAAAATATCTCGTCAGCTAAGATCAACTTATGAGGGATAAGATGAAGAATAAAGTTAAACTCGCCCTAAAGTCAAACTTAGCGGTTAAAGATTTATTGTAAATTCGGGCCCAGTAGAGGGTAGCGGGACGCCTAGCGGGTCAGAGGCAAGAACAAACACGTTATCTAATAGGAGTGGCCATACAGGACGCAGGTAGCGGGTTCCCTCCAAGCTTACCTGCTACCCGCGTCCTGTATGGCCACTCCTATTAGATAACATGTGTTTGTTCTTGCCCCTGACCTGATAGGCGTCCTGATAGGCGTCCTGCTACCCTCTAATGTCAAATGTGTGTTTTTTAGCTTCATAGCACAGAGGAAGGGTCACACCACCACCAGCCTCATAAAACTACCCCTGGAAATGCCCTAAACTCCTACAAAAAACATGTCTAAAGTGTGTTTTTAGATTCATAGCAGAGAGGAAGGGTCACACCACCACCAGCCTCATAAAACTACCCCTGGAAATGCCCCAAACCTCAACAAAAGACTTAAATATTACATGTGAGTTTGGGTGTTGCAATGCATTATCATAATCTAACCATCTCTTCTGTCTCTCCTTTCTTTATTCAGTGGTCTAAGAGCCAAGAGGGAAGGAAGGAAGGAAGGAAGGAAGGAAGAAGTTTGCAATGGAAAGAGAATTGATTTGAACACTCACCAAGTCCTTATCCTCCTCCTCCTCTTCTTCCTCTTCATCTTCTCTTCTTCTTCCTCCTCTTCTTCCTCTGTAAACAGGGTAAGGAAATAAGTCAGCTGTAAAATAATTGGGATTTTTTGAGATAATAAATTATTTTCAAGGTAAAATTATATATATAGATATTGGTAGAGAGAGAGAGAGAGACTTTAATTCTGGTGCCATACTTGCTCACTTTTCTTTCATCTTAAAAATAATCTCTTTACTTTCTCAGCTTTAGAAATTTTCTCAATAACTGTGAAAGCATAACTCTCTCTCTCTCTCTCTCTCTCTCTCTCTCTCTCTCTCTCTCTCACACACACAAAATATATGCATAATGTGATGACAAATGAGATGATGTGTGTATATATATATATATATATATATATATATATATATATATATATATATATATATATATATATATATATATATATATATATATATATATATATATATATATATATATATATATATATATATATATATATATATATATATATATATATATATCATGAAATGGTTTGTGGGAGTGATGATTTTTTTTCTCATATTTCACACTTAGAGGGAAGGAAGGGCCTGTAATAAGGGGGATATTCATAGGGTTTTGTTGGTAAGAGAACCGGGAAGGACACGTAGTAATGGGTTTAACCCCTTCAACACGAGTATACTGTGTCCTTGTGTGCCCCGTACCATATCCCAGGACACGCATACTGGCTTGCTTTAGCCAATATACGAGTTATTTTATCTCTATATTTATGCTTACATCTCAAAATTATCAATTAATTTATACTTCTTTATGTGCACCATGTAATTCTGCATGTTTTCATATATAATACATGATGATTATGCTGAGTTTATGGCTGAAAGCTTGTTATATTCAATAGCGACATTTGAAATTTGGCGCGCGTGGCGATCTCGGATACGGTGCGGGGTGTTGTTTTGGCCCGGCCGTAGTGAGTTTCTTTATGTGTGCCATTTAATTCTGCATGTTTTCATATATAATACATGATGATTATGCTGAGTTTATGGCTGAAAGCTTGTTATATTCAATAGCGACATTTGAAATTTGGCGCGCGTGGCGATCTCGGATACGGTGCGGGGTGTTGTTTTGGCCCGGCCGTAGTGAGTTTCTTTATGTGTACCATTTAATTCTGCATGTTTTCATATATAATACATGATGATTATGCTGAGTTTATGGCTGAAAGCTTGTTATATTCAATAGCGACATTTGAAATTTGGAGAGCGTGGCGATCTCGGATACGGCGCAGGGCACTGTTTTGGCCCGGCCGTAGTGAATTTCTTTATGTGCACCATGTAATTCTGCATGTTTTCACATATAATACATGATGATTATGTTGAGTTTATGGCTGAAACCTGGTTATATTCAATAGCGACATTTGAAATTTAGCGCGAATGGCGATCTCGGATGATGCGGGGGTGTTGTTTGGCCCGGCCGTAGTGAGTTTCTTTATGTGTACCATTTAATTCTGCATGTTTTCATATATAATACATGATGATTATGCTGAGTTTATGGCTGAAAGCTTGTTATATTCAATAGCGACATTTGAAATTTGACGCGCGTGGCGATCTCAGATACGGCACAGGGCGCTGTTTTGGCCCGGCCGTAGTGAGTTTCTTTATGTGCACCATTTAATTCTGCATGTTTTCATATATAATACATGATGATTATGTTGAGTTTATGGCTGAAAGCTTGTTATATTCAATAGCGACATTTGAAATTTAGCGCGCGCGGAGATCTCGGACACAGCAGAGGGCGCTGTTTTGGCCCGGCCGTAGTGAGTTTCTTTATGTGAACCATGTAATTCTGCATGTTGTCATATATAATACATGATGATTATGTTGAGTTTATGGCTGAAAGCTTGTTATATTCAATAGCGACATTTGAAATTTAAGCCTTGGCGATCTCGGACACAGCAGAGGGCGCTGTTTTGGCCTGGCCGTAGTGAGTTTCTTTATGTGCACCATGTAATTCTGCATGTTTTCATATATAATACATGATGATTATGTTGAGTTTATGGCTGAAAGTTTGTTATATTCAATAGCGACATTTGAAATTTAGCGCGCGTGGCGATCTCGGATACGGTGCCGGGTGTTGTTTTGGCCTGGCCGTAGTGAGTTTCTTTATGTGCACCATTTAATTCTGCATGTTTTCATATATAAAAATGATGATTATGCTGAGTTTATGGCTGAAAGCTTGTCATATTCAATAGCGACATTTGAAATTTAGCGCGCGTGGCGATCTCGGATACGGCGCAGGGTGTTGTTAAGGTTTTTCATTATCAGTTATCGGGAATAAGGTTTTCTGTTATCGTGCCCTGCTATGGCGGAGACGCTGTCTTTCTCCTCAGTCTGAAGCTAGCCAGCACTGTGAGTGGAACGTTTCTCTGGAATACACACACTGCATTTTGACCCCTACTATGGCACCCAAGCATCCTTCCACCTCGTCCAGTGACATAAGAACATAGGAGTCTGCACGAAGCAGCTCCTCTGAACCTTGGCTCCCGTGTATCTAACCCTACCTAATATCGCTGTCCATGACGCATCAACAAAGTGATGGTGGTGAGTGTTTTTGTTGTGTCAGTGACTTACAAATGTAATGTAGCAATTCTTTCTTTAGAAAACTTTAACTTAACCCGGTGGTGGCAGGGATCATGTTTCTTAATGGTCCCTCCAAGCAAGAAAAATGAGAAAAAATCACCCCTCACACAAACCATTTCATATTATATGTCAAAGCATTTGTGATCAGTTTGTGTGTGTTACTTTCCTCTCTGTCAAAGGCTGTAAAATAAGGCAAAAAAGTAAGTAGAAAAATATATATCTACCCTTGCAGGTGAAAATATAGCCTGTTAGCTTTTGAGACCAAACCATGTAGTGAGCCTCCTCCTCCCTCCCTGCTGGCTAGGCTTCCTTTTAATATGTATTTCCACACATGATGCGGCCAATATTAGGAGTCTTTTTCACACCAATATTTACTGTATAATGATGACTTGACTCCTGCATTAGCACAGGTGAGTGAGTTAGGGGCTTAAGGAACTTTGATGCCAGGATTGGAGGTGACTTATTCCTGGGTTTAAACTTATACAAAATCAGGTTAGCAACATGTCTGTGGTAAGTCCCTTGTACAATAAGAAATATTACTTTCCTCTCTGTCAAGGGCTGAATAAATAAATCAAATTAATCTAACTATATTATAAAGCAAAACCAATCTTGCATGCATAATATGTATCCAGTGCATAGTAAGCACTTTGGGAAACATATATCATGCACCCTATGCTTAACCCTGCGGGGATCATGTTTCTTACCCGGTAGCAGTGACGGGCCAAATTTGTGGCTTTACCGTGTAGCAGCAACGGGCCAAATTTGTGGCTTTGCCGTGTAGCAGCAACGGGACAAATTTGTGGCTTTACCGTGTAGCAGCAACGGGCCAAATTTTTGGCTTTACCGTGTAGCAGCAACGGGCCAAATTTGTGGCTTTACCGTGTAGCAGCAACGGGCCAAATTTGTGGCTTTGCCGTGTAGCAGCAATGGGACAAATTTGTGGCTTTACCGTGTAGCAGCAACGGGACAAATTTGTGGCTTTACCGTGTAGCAGCAACGGGCCAAATTTTTGGCTTTACCGTGTAGCAGCAATGGGCCAAATTTGTGGCTTTACCGTGTAGCAGCAACGGGACAAATTTGTGCCATGATTTAAACCCCCCAAAATAGATGATGTGTAAACTGATCACAAATGCTTTGATATGTATTATGAAATGGTTTGTGTGAGGGGTGATTTTTTCTCATTTTTCTCGCTTGGGGGGACCACTGAAACATGATTCCTGCTGCTACCACCACCACTGGGTTAAAAGGCCTTTCCCTCTAAGCAAGGGGAGGTAGTGAACATTTTACAACACACTGGGTTACTAAGTGAGCTGCTGAACATTTTACAGCTCAATATAACGGGTTCGCCCTTTGGGGGCTTCTGGCGGGGGTAATGAAGGCAGGGCAGGAAGTGAGTGGAGAAAGCTTACCTATTTCTCCAAGCTGCTGAAAAGCTTGTTGGTGAAGAATTACTTGTCGGTGAAGAGACTGTTGTTGAGGTGAGGAGTGCCCTGTGTTATGGCACCTCCCGGCACTGCTACACCAACCTGCAAATATGTGTCCACTCTCAAAGTCTTGTACCGGGAAAGACAGCATGGGACAATATATTATAAAATCTCTCTCTCTATCAAGGGCTGTATAATATAAGATAATTAATTGATACTCTCTCTCTCATATTTGTTTTTTTACATCCTTTTCTTCCTCTACCCTCCCTCTCTCTTTCTCCTTTCATAACTCTATACATACAGCCAGGCCTATACTTTGAGGCAGTGCCAACATTGCTAGACTGTTGACTGTTGACTTCCAACACAAAATCTGTCTCCTGGTCCCCAATAACGAGATTCATTTATATTTATCATTAACCTGGTGGTGGTAGCAGGTGGAAAGTGGAAAGTTTTGTTTAGTGGACAGCGCAACATCTGTGGTCATATGCCGGAGAGAGACAGAAGGGGAAGGAATTATAGGAGAAGGGAACAGATTCCAGGAGACGGGACACAACCCCCGATTAATACCTGGTACACTGCTGGGTGGACAGGGCGTAGGGTATTGGAAACGCCGCCCAAATTTTTCCACTCCGCCCGGGAATCGAACCCGGGCTCTCTCAGTTGTGAGCCGAGTGTGCTAACCACTGAACCACGAAGCCCCATAGGGCTGCATGCGGGTGACCACACTAAACTCAGCGATGTGTTTGAAAGCTGAAGCAGTCCGCTGGAGACCTTGCTCTTAGTGTGAAGGGGAAGGAGGGGGTCAGTTTAGTTAGTTATCAGGTAGTTTAGTTAGCTATAGTCCATGGACTCTTATAGTATATCGGCTTGTGTATAAAAGCCATATTTTCATATAGAATCTTGGCAACAAGTTTTATTATCATCTAAATACATCATCAAACGGAAAATTATGTTGCCAGTTTTTCTGTGTGGTCCCAGACTGATTTTCAGCATCAACAAATAATATCGTAAAATTCAAAAATAACATATTTTCAAATTATTTACAGTGTGTAACAATTTTAAATGGCCATAATTATCCAGTTTTGGAAAATATGTGATAAAGACTAATAGTGTGTGACTATTTTGTACTTATGGTATAAATGTTCACCAAAAGATTCTGCTTCTAGCAACTTAACAAGTAATTCTTATTGCAAAAGAATAACACAAATGTTAATGATCCGCTGTTTCAAGTTACAGCCACAAATGTCCACGACGTCAGTCCTCTTCAATATCCTGGCCATCTGTGATAGGATTAGTGTTCTGGCATGTGTCATCTCCTGTACAGTTGCACAATTCAGTGCACACAAGATTATTTTGTCTGCAAGAGCATCTGCGCGAACACTTGTTGGCTGAATCGGTTAGTGGATCCGCAGTTGCATCGAATGAGTTGAAGAACTGCTTCTGGAGCTGGTGCTTCCTTTGATAGCAGTGGCATCAGTTTGTCATGTTGCATTTGCCATCCGAGCATGAGAGGATTTGGTATGACTGGATTTAAGACCAGGTCTTGTGACCAAACACTTGCTTGAATATGTGCGATTCGGATGTGCTCGAGCCAAGCTCCATGTGTAGGTGGTAACATGTCTACTCCTTGGTCAGATCTCAGCCTTTTGAAGAGGTACCACCTGAGATTCTTTGCCTTGGGGATATGGAGTTGCTTAGGACAGAAGAGTGAGCATAAGAATTCTTCACACCCTTCGACCACACTATCTGATGGTTCGGCTCCTTCTCCAAGCCCATTCAGTGCAGCAAGTACGGTTGAACTGGCATTAAGGAAAGCTTTGAAGCATCCTTTTTTTCCTTTGCCTTGTATATGCCCAGTTGTATCGCATCCAGTCAGCGCATGCCATTTGATCAAAGCTGATGCTTTGTCGGAACCAAGCTTGTCATAGATGGGTTTCAGCTGGATGATGCGACGGCGTTCTCCGGTGCCCATGATCATTGCTGGTCGCGTACCAAGCATTGGCACCCTACGAAGAGCCAAGAGCAGAACATCAGTGTCCTGTGAGTATATGTGGACTTCAAATCGTGTTCCTGCTACTTCTACAGCGTGTAATATCATCAGAGTGTCAGCTTCTTCGTGGGTGCTTACACCTGTAGATACATGACATTCAGAGTTTGTCATAATGCTGCTGCGTGTCACGGTTACTAGGTTCTTGGTAGTACTCTGGTTGATGAGTTGTTGTGCCAGGTACAAAGTGAGTGAATCCTTTGTCTCATTGCTTGCAAGAAATGTACCTTTGTCTTTGATACAAGTTGCATCTTCTACAATGTAGGAATTGATTCCCTTGGGCTTGCCTCTGCGGCTCTCCCGTGTGCCCTCCTTGAGTGAAGATACTATGGTGTAATTATCAAAGATGATCCTCACTTGGCCATAACCTCGAGCTTTTGAGTCAATCAACTTGACATATGATGTGCCTAGATCCTTGCAGTTTTTGACGTTCTTGACAGCCATCAACTCATGCAATACAGCCATGCCATCAACTACAAGACAGAAACCCTCGTTTTCATCGTTGGTGCCCTGAGCATTGGTTCCTGGGGTTGTATTGTCATCTGGCTCCAGAAGGTTCTCCAGCAGGTGGATTACCATGCTCTTGTCAGTGGTCGGGTGGATTGCTCCATCTGGTTATGTACACAAACTCGTGGGTGCCAATCACTTCCTCTAAGTTGATGTCATCCCTTGAGGATCGTGCTATCACCAGCATCCTAGCAAACAGTGATGATGTTGCTTTCAGTGTGATCACTTGGGAACCGGCTTTCAGTTTAATTTCCTTGGCAGTTGCTGACCAAGACAGCAGTTTAACCTTTGTCATCTTGGCCCACAGGTTTCCATTGCCAATCAGACGATCTTCAATGAAACTTCTGTATGCATCCATGCCAATCTGCTCTGTGGACAGAATGCTTTCTTTGATGTAGTCGGTAATGATCTCCTTCGACAGAAGCTTGAACATCCGACCTGTCGTTGCATCACTGGCGGCCCAGTCTCAGTTCCTTTTGATCCACTAAAGATGTTCCATGGCGACAGTACCTTCTTCAGTTGTGTGATTGCCTGTTCCTGGCGACGAACTTTGGCCTGAGAGAGGCAGTGGTGCTGTTGTTGTATTGTAGCACTGTTAGACACTGCTGCCAGTTGTTCACTTTCGGAAGCAATGCGTGCCAACTCAGGACCAGTGAGACAGAACTTCAGCAAAGTCTTTGGGTTTGATGTTATTCCAGAGATTCCTCCTTGACCTTTGGTAGATTTATTTTGATGCTCCATTGCCTGGTCTACTGCAATACGAGTGAACGGGATAGTGTTGCTTGTATTCACTGTGAAGTCACCATTTACAAACTCTTGCCAAATCATTGGATCTGTGGTTTGTATCTCTTGCATTCGAGCTATGTATTCGGGTATGTTCTGCGCATAATATATACCTACCTTTATAGTGCCACAATACCCCAAAAACTACAAAAATGTCATGCAGAAACATATCTAAACCTATATGTATGTAGGCGCTATTTTCCAATCTTGATCGAACTGCTCGATTTTAGTGACTTTAGTTTCTGTAGTAGAAAGTCATGTGGGACCAAATGAAAAAACTGGCAACATATTTTTCTATGTTCACAATACTACCTGGAACATTTTCAACACAGTTGCCAAGATTCTATATAAAAAAATAACAACATTAAATTTTCCAACACAACCGGATATACTATTAACTTGAGCCCTGTGGCCTGGCCCGGGGAACCCCCCCATTGTTTACAGACCTAGCGATGACCTGCGATCTGTTATGTTAGCTATTTATGGAGTACATATACAGTCAAACCTCGATTTACGAGTTTAATTCATTCAAGAATAATGCTCGCACACCAAAACACTCGAAAACCAAAACAAATTTCCCCATTGAAATTAATGTAAATCCATTAATGCGTCTCATATCTCAAAAAAACTATTTACGTAAGAACCATCTTACATGTTATTTTTTTACAGAATTGACGTTATCTTACTAACAAGTAGAGATGATAAAGATATGAAACACAAGTCAAAGTGTTACGGTTGTTTCGGAGACTCCCGCAACCGCTGGCCATGCTTGAGGTGCAGGCTTCACCCCAGGGTTTAGCAGGTGGTTCCCCTATTCTCGGGGCACCGGAACTACACCCGACCACCAACGTGAAGCTAACTCGACATATCGTACGAGATGGAGGGTGAACGAGAGTCAGTCACGTCCAGGAGGGCATACAAGATACCTCTCCATTAACATGAGTTGCAATAGCAATGATATTAATGACTAATAATAATTACAAGATTATTTAATACTAAGCTATTCTAACCTAAAACTTATTCAAACCTAGCCATACTTTTTTTCTTTTTCCTTACCTCCCTCGGCTGGGCCTGGTGGTGGGCCCAAGCCGGCAAGTGTTTATAGCGGCCCCATCTTGCTTTCCCTTGGACAGTCCCATACAGTCCAGGATGATGGTGGTGGTCTTCAGGACAAGTAGTCTGTGGCAGCGACAGATTCAAACCCTCATCATCCATGACGTAGCGAACGCAGGACCGGCACGCTAACCACTCAGCCACCGTCTCCTTCCCCAGCCTGTGTTCCGACGCCAAATATGCAAAAAGTAAAAACATATGCTTCAATGTGTCATCCCAGACTATATATAAAGAGAATTAAATCTAAGCCATCCTAACCTAACCAAACTTTAATTAAACTAATCTAGTCTTAGCAAGCCACTATCAAAACACAATATAAACAGAAATGTATCTCCAGGTGTCCCCCCCAAGACCATATATTTAGAGAATTAAATCTAAGCTATCCTAACCTGCCCAAACTTGCTGAGCTATCCTAACAAGACCTAACTTAACCCGGTAGTAACAAGGGCCCAAATTTGTGGCTTTACAGTGTACCAGCGACGGGCCAAATTCTTGCCATGATATGTAACTTGATATATTAAGAAGGATATAAACCCCACCACCGACCATTAGGATCCACCGGGAAGAAGCCTACCGGCGCAATAGGCCAAGACGTAAAAATAAATAATAAATAAATAAATAAATAAATAGATGATCCATAAACTGATCACAAATGCATTGATATATATTATGAAGTGGTTTGTGTGAGTGATGATTTTTTTCTCATTTTTCTCGCTTTGAGGGAAAGGCCTTTAACCCAGTGGTAGCAGCAGGGATCATGTTTCTTAATGGTCCCTCCAAGCGAGAAAAATGGAGAAAAATCACCCCTCACACAAACCATTTCATGTTATATATAAAGCATTTGTGATCAGATTATGTATCATCTATTTTGGGGGGTTTATATCATGGCACAAATTTGGCCCGTCGCTGCTACACGGTAAAGCCACAAATTTGGCCCATCGCTGCTACACGGTAAAGACACAAATTTGGCCAGTCGCTGCTACCGACTTAAGAAACATGATCCCCACAGCTACTGGGTTAACCGTACCTGCCGTGCGCTCTACTACCACAATGAAATAAAACAAATATATACTGCGTTGCACCCCAAGACAATATTTTAAGAGGCGGGGAGTATGGAGATGACCGTAGCCACCTCTCCCGCCAGTGACATCAACGGCAGTGTGGTGAGAGGCCTATCCTGCCTATTTATCCTAAACAAGTGGGTGTTATTCCAGAAAAAACACCCAAGTCTCATCACTTCACACTTATTTATATATTCAAGGGCTGAAAAATATCAGAAACATTAACAAAAAAAATGCTCGGTCAGCACTAAGTTATCCTAACCTTGGATAACTTAGATTTTAACGTAACCTCCTGTGAGAGCAAGATAAAAATTGACAGACAAAATAGGTCAATTCCGGACCTCACGGTATCATGAGCAGACCTCCAGAATAACACCCGATGGTCTAGGATAAAAAAGTTGGAAAATTTCATTTAGTCGGCGCAACATCTGTGGTCATATGCCGGAGAGAGACAGAAGGGGAAGGAATTATAGAAGGGAACAGATCCCAGGAGACGGGACACAACCCCCAATTATACCTGGTACACTGCTGGGTTTACAGGGGCATAGGGTATTGGAAAAGCCTCCCAAATTTTCCCACTCTGCCCGGGAATCGAACCCAGGCTCTCTCGGTTGTGAGCCGAGTGTGCTAACTGCTAACCACTGCACCACGAAGCCCCCAGGTCTAGGATAAGATGTTGGTCATCACTAAGTTATCCTAACCTTGGATTAAACTTAGATTTTAACCTTAACCTCCTGTGAGACCAAAGTAAATCTTGACAGGCAAAATACAGGTTCATGCCAGCCTTCACAGTACCAGGAGCATGTATAACTCTAGAATGACACCCGATGGCCTAGGGTAAGCACATGTGGTCAAGTCAACAACGCTAACCTACATACTCCCCCTTAGAGTTAATAGGTTCACCACCCCGGGTCATCACCACCACATGCATCACCTAAAATCACCACAATCACCATCAATACCACCTCAGACACACATGAAATCACAACCATAACGATGAAAATGCAAAAAGAATCAAGAGAAATAACACTGAAATAAATAAATCTGAAAAATTCGTAAAATTCACCCCGCCCGCTAGACGAGTCACCCTTTAAACACTTCTAGCTCACGTTAACCTTCAATATTTCCTGAGTAACACAACCCACACCTCATATCTGCAATAATACAACACAAATACACCCTAACCCTTAATATAGGAGTACCCAGGCATCTTACACTGGTCAAAACTCACGGATATAAGGTCACGTATGGTTCGCTCCCATCCGCCGGTTACGCCCTTATGACCTCACCGCTAAACGCCAATAATTCAATATCTAAGACCCTCACACTTCATTTGACCCCATACATTAGGTCATTCAGCTTAGTTCTCCCTCTCATAGTGTTCAAAGTTCTTAGGTGTTATTGATAACTGAGATAATACGTCACATATGGTTCGCTCCATCCGCCGGTTACGCCCTTATGACCTCACCGCTAAACGCCCATAATTCAATATCTAAGACACTCACACCTCATTTGACCCCATACATTAGGTCATTCAGCTTAGTTCTCCCTCTCATAGCGTTCAAAGTTCTTAGGTGTTATTGATAACTGAGATAATACGTCACATATGGTTCGCTCCATCACGCCCTTATGACCTCACCGCTAAACGCCCATAATTCAATATTTAAGACACTCACACCTCATTTGACCCCATACATTAGGTCATTCATCTCAGTTCTCCCTATCATAGTGCCCGAAGGTCTTAGAGGTCATTAATAATTAAGGTCATATATGGAGCCGGACACCCCAAGCCAGTTATATACGTGACCTTTCTGACCTTACCGGCTTATATCCCGCTCTCCAACTTCACACACAGGAATGCAATGCACGTGTCGCCCTGCCCCTCAAGCCCCGTGCCGCTACGTACTCTACTTTACCGGAAATCAGTAAAAAACGATGAACTTCTGAACGACCACGGCGGCCATTGAAATCCACCTCTCTCCCCCACAGATACATTTTCCCTATTTCCACCTATTACAAGCCTTAATTCACTGCCCTCACCCGCCCAAAACAATCACGAGGGACTATTTACCGTTTCCAGATGCATGGCTCCCTCGGCAACAGGATAATTCGCTTCAAAAAACACAAAAATATAAGAGCCGACTCCCTTCACGGATGACAGTGGCTTCCAGGTGTGTGCGAGAAATACCTCCTCGGGGAAATAAGTCGCGATACTACCCACTACACATGTCCAATGGGGTAAAGACAGCAAAAAACGTCTTAATTTGCCTTGATTTATGTCTCTTTAACCACCTGTGATCTATATATAAGCGTTGAGATTGCCCAAACCAGGAGTGAGTATCAGCTCCGAGTAGTTCCTCCTATGTAATCTCCTATGTGTTTGTTTTAAAGCCTTCTACTGATTTTAAGTGTTTATCTGATGTATTTTCAGTGTATTGAAGTCGCAAAGGGACAGTTAAACGATAGCAGTGAGTGATATATTGAAAATTAAGCATTGTTTCAAGTCCCCTTTGCGAGCTATTTTTCGGCTGCGAGCTGATTCCTGCCAGCTCAATAGATTCTCGTACTTGAATTAAATGACCCTGGAACTGTCTTTTCCGCTCCAATAACTAGATTTATTTGGAGGTAGGGTCGAAATGTTTAATTAATAGGGCTTTTTTTGCAGTGCTTAGGTATATTATCGCTGACATAAATAGTTTTAGTTTAACCACGGAAACATTAATTACTCTATTTAACTGCCCCTTTGCCCTCTTATCGCGTGTCCTATCATTAGTAAACCCCAATTAAGTCCTGCCGGGGCCTTAATAACAGCGGTAAAGCCTTGGAATCATTATTATTCGTTATTAATGGGTTGGTCTGGGTCTGGGTCTCGGCACATGTTGTGAACGAAACTGCAGAAAGTATAAAATCCTATCACTCTTCAGCACGGGCTTACAATATGATGTAATGAGCTTATATGTGGGAATAATGGCTTCAGGGAGTTCTTAATACACTTAGTAGTCTCCTTACGTGAAGCATGGAGGGAGGAGGAGAGGAGATAGAGGGAGGGAGGCAGGGAAATGAATCACGTATTAATTAGATCTTAAAGCCATTGGTTACAACGTTTCTTCCTGTATAAACTGGTAATTATATCGCTTTTTCTCTTTAATTAAACCTAAAGCCGTGTAAATAATGGCTTTGAAATATTTAATAAGGGAAGATGGACGTTGGAACAGGAAAACTTATTGTTGTACCTCAAAACTAATTGTTCCAACCTTTACATAGATTTACATAGAAAATCAGACCACACAGACCCCATGGTCCAGACTTGGTGGTCTGTCCTTAAACCTAAGTGATTTTACATTAATCAGAAGACTCCAAAACGTTGCATTTCTACTCTAGTTGATATTAAGTTGAAGGATATATGCTGAAATGCTATATCTTATGCTATCAAGCTGATTTAAGCTTACGGTCACATGCTGACTTCATGATGAATGCTGACTTGAAATAAAGGTCACAATATATGCAGTAAGTTGAGTGCAATGACGGCATTGTTCACTTGTATAACTCCCATGCTGAGCCTATAAAAAGTCAGCATTGAAAGAGATAGCCATGCTGACTCGATCTTATGCAAGCTGATTTAAACTTATGGCCATGCTGACTCATATGCTAATCTTAACTTAAATCCATGTTGAACTCCGAACTCAGCATATCAAGAAAACGATCATGCTGTCATATATAGACCACCATGCTGAGCTCAGAGTGGCTATACAGACTGAAATCAGTAACTCTTTAATGCATGCTGAGTTCAAAATAGGATCAGCATTGAGAAACAGCTAGGCGCCATCCTGATCGAGTGAGCATTGCTGACTTGTTCATAATTAAACCCCTATATAGTAATAGTAGTAGTAGTAGTAATAGTAGTAGTAATAGTAGTAGTAGTAGTAGTAGTAATAGTAGTAGTAGTAATAATAGTAGTAGTAGTAGTAGTACTAGTAGTAGTAGTAGTAGTAGTAGTAGTAATAGTAGTAGTAGTAGTAGTAGTAGTAGTAGTAGTAGTAGTAGTAGTAGTAGTAGTAGTAGTAGTAGTAGTAGTAGTAGTAGTAATAGTAGTAGTAGTAGTAGTAGTAGTAGTAGTAGTATGCTGAGCTCAGAAAAGGTCATAGGCTGAGGTGAATTAAGCATATCGCTACAAAAAAGCTTCCTGTACCGACATATGCCGAGTTGGGGGATCGAGCCAGCTATAGGCCATGCTGACTTCAGACCATGCCGACTTAAAGAAATTCTGGGCCATGCTGAATTTGCTGAGCTTGGCTCCATATGTTTCACGAATGTAGACAGATCAATATTGTTTATGATCGATGACACTCTGCGTACGAGGAACAAATTAAGGCGTAAAACTCAAATGTAGACAAGTAAATTCAGACTGAACCAAACTTTTCTTCATCAACGTTGTAGTGCGAGAATGGAATAAGCTCCCTGCCTTCCTTCAGTGGTCACACGATTGATTTCCTTTAAAAATAAGCTCGGCCGTCACTTCCTTCAACTCAATATTAACAAGAGTTGAAATGCAACGTTATGGAGCCATCGGATTAATGTAGAATCACTTAGTTTAAGGACAGGCCACTTAGTCTGGACCCTGGGGTCTGATTTTCTATGTAAATCTGTAAATTAAACCTATCCGAAAGCTATGACGTAATGTTTAAATCTCCGCGTACCCAATCAGCTGTTTTAATCAGCTGATCGGTCACCTCGGCACACTAATGATATATTGTTTCCGGAGTCACCACACTCGTACAGAACATGTTTATTGCATGACTTGACCTGTGACCTAGCATACCGAGACACAGGGATAGAAGAAATACTCTTATAGACTTACGAGAAAATAACAAGTTTTTTTTTTCTCAGAATGGCAACACCCCCGCCAATGGACTCGATCGCTCGCCATATATAATTCTTCCGCCTCGTCATAGTTTACTTTTTTTTCAGCTTTCTCGTCCCCTGCATGCATGATCGTTAATGAGATACTTAACGGCAACATCATTAAGGGCTGATATCGAATTAAGCCGTGCTGGGAAGAGAGAGAGAGAGAGAGAGAGAGAGAGAGAGAGAGAGAGAGAGATGCTGACTTTAAATGCCGACTTCAAAAATGCTGATTGATTCTGGGCCTTGAGTTTATTGACCTTATAACACAAATGCATGCTGACTTGAGGTACGTGTTGGCCGATCGACATCAAGGCTACTCAGCACTCAGCATAAAACTGATTTTCACTGCTGAACTATTTAACTATAAGAGATGAAGAAACATTAGAATATATATCATTCTAGATCTCTTGCTTTCCTCTATGAAACACATAGGAATGTATAACTATCTCCTATAAGTCACCCTAAGGCCCTTGCTCATGGTACAAGATACAGTAATGTCTTTGATAAACTAAAAGATGGACAATTGTAACCTATCCGAGTGATAATATATATTGAACAAGCCCTCTTTCCATTATTTTTGCAGTATTAAGGAATATATATCAAGCTGCTAACTCATCCCTTGCTCATGGTGGAAGGTTCAGTAATATGTCTTTGATAAGCTAACTCAAAAGATGGACAATTGTGCCTGATATATATACTGAACAAGCCCTCTTTCCATTATCTTTGCAGTATTAAGGAATATATATCAAGCTGCTAACTCACCCCTTGCTCATGGTGGAAGGTTCAGTAATATGTCTTTGATAAGCTAACTCAAAAGATGGACAATTGTGCCTGATATATATACTGAACAAGCCCTTGATCCATTGTCTATGCAGTATTAAGGAATATATATCAAGCTGCTAACTCATCCCTTGCCCATGGTAGAAGATTGTGATATGTCTTTGATAAACTAACTCAAAAGATGGACAATTGTGCCTGATATATATATACTGAACAAGACCTCGATCCATTGTTTATGCAGTATTAAGGAATATATATCAAGCTGCTAACTCATCCCTTGCTCATGGTGGAAGGTTCAGTAATATGTCTTTGATAAACTAAAAGATGGACAATTGTAACCTATATGAGTGATAATATATATTGAACAAGCCCTCTTTCCATTATCTTTGCAGTATTAAGGAATATATATCAAGCTGCTAACTCATCCCTTGCCCATGGTAGAAGATTGTGATATGTCTTTGATAAACTAACTCAAAAGATGGACAATTGTGCCTGATATATATACTGAACAAGCCCTCGATCCATTGTCTATGCAGTATTAAGGAATATATGTCAAGCTGCTAACTCATGCCTTGCTCATGGTAGAATATTCAGTGATATGTCTTTAATAAACTAACTCAAAAGATGGACAATTGTGCCTGATATATATATATACTGAACAAGCCCTCGATCCATTGTCTATGCAGTATTAAGGAATATATATCAAGCTGCTAACTCATGCCTTGCTCATGGTAGAAGATTGTGATATGTCTTTGATAAACTAACTCAAAAGATGGACAATTGTAACCTATATGAGTGATAATATATACTGAACAAGCCCTCTTTCCATTATTTTTGTAGTATTAAGGAATATATATCAAGCTGCTAACTCATCCCTTGCTCATGGTAGAAGATTGTGATATGTCTTTGATAAACTAACTCAAAAGATGGACAATTGTGCCTGATATATATATACTGAACAAGCCCTCGATCCATTGTTTATGCAGTATTGAGGGATAGGTACATCAGTTTCCTAACTCACCCCTTGCTCATGGTATCTTCCTAAGGCATTGCTAGACTTGTTTTTATATGCCAAAGATTGAGTACATTAAGACCTTCTCAAAGTCTTACCCAAGAGTCAGTGCTTGATATAAAACTATGCTCATGATAATTAAGGCTAAACAAATGCTGACACTGACCATGGTAAGACACTTAATGTCCGGTAATTATCTAGCCAGAACTAAGCTTTCAAGGGTTAAACATGGCAAATTCTGAGTGTACAGGACCTTTCCAAATAGTCACTCTCTTTAAATACTGTATGGGGAAGTAATTGATTCTCCTACATCAACCCTTGCTCAATGTGATGCTTTAGAGCTTGATATCTAGCCAGTACTAAGCTTTCAAGGGTTAAACATGGCAAATTCTGAGTGTACAGGACCTTTCCAAATAGTCAGTCTCTTTAAATACTGAGTGGGGAAGTAATTGATTCTCCTACATCAACCCTTGCTCAATGTGATGCTTTAAAGCTTGATATCTAGCCAGAACTAAGCTTTCAAGGGTTAAACATGGCAAATTCTGAGTGTACGAAGCCTTTTCATATAGTAAAGCTCTCTGTCCGACCCACCCCCACACATGCACTTTCCCTCACCTGAGCATTGGCACCTTGTTATCAAATCAGTGTTGAAGGCAAAAACTATAAGCATTATGAGACAGGAGGAATACTAGCTGACCTGTAGACACAACCTTACATGTATTTCCCTATAAGTGGTTTCCAAGGGCCTGAGCTAAGCTGGGATAATCCTCTCACATTTTTATCCAAGACAGTGCTAGACCTCAATCCCCCCCCCTATGGATGGGCTTGAGCTATAGGAAGAGGGAAAAAGATTAGGTTTTTAGCTTTGAACAGAAGAGGAGAAAGGTTATAATGAGAGATTTAGTTTATCACACCAGTAGCCTATTATCCTAACACAGGTAAGGGTAGATTCTAGGATTAAAGATGAGCTCCGGGAGGGCAGCATGAGCCAATGCAAGATGGCACCACTATAAACACTTGCCTGTGCCAGAACGGGCTGGGCCGACCATCAGGCCCCACCGGGAAGAAGCCTTGGGCCGACCATCAGGATCCACTGGGAAGATGCCTACCAGCGCAATAGGCCATGACATAAAAAAAATAAAACATATTTGACAAGGCTTTCAGTGGAGGTTTGGGCATTTTCCGAGATGCTTTTATGATCTGTGGAAATGTGACCCTTCCTCTGTACCATGAACCTAAAAAACACATATTTGACAAGGCTTTCAGGGGAGTTACAGACAGGGGTGCTTTTATGACCCTTCCTCTGTACCATGAACCTAAAAAACACATATTTGACAAGGCTTTCAGGGGGTGTTACAGACCGGGGTGGTTTTATGACCCTTCCTCTGTACCATCAACCTAAAAACAGATATTTGACAAGTCTTTCAGTTGTGTTACACACATGGGTGCTTTTATGACCCTTCCTCTGTACCATCAACCTAAAAAACACATATTTGACAAGGCTTTCAGGGGAGTTACAGACAGGGGTGCTTTTATGACCCTTCCTCTGTACCATCAACCTAAAAAACACATATTTGACAAGGCTTTCAGGGGAGTTACAGACAGGGGTGCTTTTATGACCCTTCCTCTGTACCATCAACCTAAAAAAACATATTTGACAAGGCTTTGGGGAGTTACAGACAAGGGTGCTTTTATGACCCTTCCTCTGTACCATGAACCTAAAAACACATATTTGACAAGGCTTTCAGGGATTTACATACAAGGGTGCTTTTATGACCCTTCCTCTGTACCATGAACCTAAAAAACACATATTTGACAAGGCTTTCAGGGGAGTTACAGACAGGGGTGCTTTTATGACCCTTCCTCTGTACCATGAACCTAAAAAACACATATTTGACAAGGCTTTCAGGGGAGTTACAGACAGGGGTGCTTTTATGACCCTTCCTCTGTACCATGAACCTAAAAAAAACATTTGACAAGGCTTTCAGGAGTTACAGACAGGGGTGCTTTTATGACCCTTCCTCTGTACCATGAACCTAAAAAACACATATTTGACAAGGCTTTCAGGGGAGTTACAGACAGGGGTGCTTTTATGACCCTTCCTCTGTACCATCAACCTAAAAAAACACATATTTGACAAGGCTTTCAGGGGAGTTACAGACAGGGGTGCTTTTATGACCCTTCCTCTGTACCATGAACCTAAAAAAACACATATTTGACACGGCTTTCAGGAGTTACAGACAGGGGTGCTTTATGACCCTTCCTCTGTACCATCAACCTAAAAAACACATATTTGACAAGGCTTTCAGGGAGTTACAGACAGGGGTGCTTTTATGACCCTTCCTCTGTACCATCAACCTAAAAAACACATATTTGACAAGGCTTTCAGGGGAGTTACAGACAGGGGTGCTTTTATGACCCTTCCTCTGTACCATGAACCTAAAAAACACATATTTGACAAGGCTTTCAGGGGAGTTACAGACAGGGGTGCTTTTATGACCCTTCCTCTGTACCATCAACCTAAAAAACACATATTTGACAAGGCTTTCAGGGGAGTTACAGACAAGGGTGCTTTTATGACCCTTCCTCTGTACCATGAACCTAAAAAACACATATTTGACAAGGCTTTCAGGGGAGTTACAGACAAGGGTGCTTTTATGACCCTTCCTCTGTACCATCAACCTAAAAAAACACATATTTGACAAGGCTTTCAGGGGAGTTACAGACAGGGGTGCTTTTATGACCCTTCCTCTGTACCATGAACCTAAAAAAACACATATTTGACAAGGCTTTCAGGGGAGTTACAGACAGGGGTGCTTTTATGACCCTTCCTCTGTACCATGAACCTAAAAAACACATATTTGACAAGGCTTTCAGGGGAGTTACAGACAGGGGTGCTTTTATGACCCTTCCTCTGTACCATCAACCTAAAAAAACATCATTGAGAACCCAATTACTGACCTTTTTGGCCTTGGAAATATACAACAGAAAATACAAGACCCAAACAGTCCCCTCAATAAACAGACATACAACAACACTAAAATAACACAATAAAAATAAATATATAAATACGAGTCCTGAAAATGTAGACTGTTAGACCAGGGAAATATATTAATTGGTAGATTATTTTATGAGGTAAGGCTTGGTAGAGGTTGCATGTGCTTGGTAAGGCTTTCATAGTGTATAGTATGTTTCCCGGGCGTCTGATGTGCTTGGTAATGCTTTTTAATACGGTAGCAGCGACGGGTCAAATTTGTGGCTATACCGTGTAGCAGTGACGGGCCAAATTTGTGGCTTTACCGTGTAGCAGCGACGGGCCAAATTTGTGCCATGATATAAACCCCCCAAAATAGATGATACATAATCTGATGACAAATGCTTGGATATGTATTATGAAATGGTTTGTGTGAGTGATGATTTTTTCTAATTTTTCTCGCTTAGAGGGACCATTAAGAAACATGATCCCCTACCACCACCACCACCACCATGTTCTTACGTTCTAATGTTCAACCGTACTGCACGCATGGGTGGGTAAAAGACACATATATATAACCGTACGTGTTTGAGGATAATCTCCCTCCATAGTCAGGATTCTCACATACAGTCTTTTTTAATTTTCAATCTTTTATTTTTTGAGGTACAAGCCTAACGGAGATGCCCCCATATAGGCCTGAACCCCTCTCTGATACCTGGCCTGTACTGCTGCTCTCAAATGATGTCAAACTATTTTTTTAAGGTGAAGGGAGACAGCTCTAGGGGTGAACGGAACCTGACGGAACCTCCCTCGCTAGACGCTGATCCGACAGGCTTCAAGTTAGGGGTCACCTGAAGCTCTGGCCGGCAGCTTAGACTATGGGTTAGGATACTCCAGCCAGCATTAGTATGGGTTAGCATGACAGCGGAAATGGAATGGGGTTATGCAAAATCCATGAATTGTTAGGAAAGCCAGAGAGAATTGTCATACGTAAGCAGGAGTAGTTCTCATGCGAAATTTAAGCCGTAAGTTGCCGGAGTTTTTATGCAAAGCCGTGCGATTAGTTATGAAGGAAGAGTGAAGAGAACCGTCACACGAAAACTATAGGTGTTATACAAAATCCATGCGGGTTAAGCGAGCAGGAGTTAGTACGACAGCAGGCGCAGAGCGAGGTGTTACGAATAGCAGAAGCAGAGTGAGTTATTACGAGGGCATGCAGATGTTACACCAGTCCCAGGAGTGCAGGAGTTGATACCCAGAGCAGCAGAGGTTGTCCTTGGTAACTGAAATTAAAAGGTTTTGTTTATACTCAGAGTACCAGAACCAGTAATTGTACTCAGACTAATTGCAGTAGAGGTTGCTGATTAAGTCACACCACTACGGTAACACTTATGAAATCACCCTTACATTAGTTAGCTCCCACAGGACGTTACACATACTTATAAATGTATAGCCTTCATACAGTACACTTAAAGATTTCACAGTATTTTTTTTTCAAGGGCAAAAAAGTGTAGAAAAATACAGCCCACTACTTGCTGCTCCCACTTAAATACTTATATATATATATATATGTAACCTTTATACATTACACTTAAATACTTCCCATCACTACACACTTATTAGAGAACCCGGTACACACTTTAATATATAACTTAATACCTTACACACTTACTTTACACTTAAATAACGTAGGGAAACACTTACTTAGAATTATATACCCAAAAACCAAAGATTTTATAAGTATAGCAATACCAAACACCTTATACTTAAAACCCCATTTAAATACATGTAAATTATATTACAGCTTAAATATGTAACCCTGTAAACATGCATAGAAATTATTAGTAGATATATTTTAAATTCAATACTTTACATAATACAGATCATTTAAATATTTTCCTAGACACATAAACTTGTCTATATTTATAAGTTGCCTCCTCCTCCTCCTTCTTCTTCCTCCTCCTCCTCCTCCTCCTTCTTCTTCTTCTTCTTCTTCTTCTTCCTCCTTCTTCTTCCTGCTTGGCCTGTAAGAAAGAGATGGGACTGTCAGACACTTCCAACTCTAACATTAACTATATTTTAACCCTGTACACAAGCTGAAACTAAGAGGTTTTTGTTAATTAATAGCCATAGTAGAAAGGGTTTGTAGGAGTTCCATACAGCCATAGATCTTATAAGTAAAATCCTCAGTACAACCTTATAAGTAAAAAAAATACCACAGACAATATAAGTAAATCCCACAACCTTATACAGACATACATTTAAGTGCATAACGTACATTTAAATAGATGCATAATACAAATCATTTAAATATTTTCCTTGGTATATAAACTGCCTATATTTACAAGTTAACCTTCTCCTCCTCCTCCTCCTCCTCCTCCTTCTCCATAGATTGACATATTTCCTCTACTCCATAAGCTTCTATATATAGTTCTGCCTTTATGTATAGAGGTCACATCCTCCTCTTCTTCTTCCTCCTTCTTCTCCTCCTCTGCACTGCTTGGCCTGTAAAAAGAGATGGGACTGTCAGATGCTTCTGGCTCTAACATTAGCTACTTCCAAAGGCTAAAAGGGAAAGGAAGGGAAGGGAAAGGATGGAAGGGAAGGGAAAGGAAGGTAAAGGATGGGAAGGGAATGGAAGGGAAGGGAAAGGAAAGGAAGGGAAGGAAGAGGAAGGGAAGGGAAGGGAAAGGAAGGAAAGGGAAAGGAAGGGAAGGGAAAGGATGGAAGGGAAGGGAAAGGAAGGTAAAGGATGGGAAGGGAATGGAAGGGAAGGGAAAGGAAGGGAAGGAAGAGGAAGGGAAGGGAAGGAAAAGGAAGGAAAAGGAAGGGAAGGGAAAGAAATGAAGGGAAAAGAAAGGAGTGGGAAGGGAAGGAAGGGAAAGGATGGGAAGGGAAAGGAAGGGAAGGGAAGAGATGGGAAAGGAAGGGAAGGGAAAGGAAGGTAAAGGAAGGAAAGGGAAAGGAAGGGAAGGGAAAGGAAGGAAAAGGATGGGAAGGGAAGGGAAAGGAAGGGAAGGGAAGGGAAGGGAAAGGAAGGGAAAGGAAAGGAAGGGAAAGGAAGGGAAAGGAAGGACTTACCTCTTGTCTCTTCCCTCCTCTTGGTCATTCCTCCTCCTCCTCCTCTTCCTCCTTCTCCCTCGCCAGCCACTGTCTCGCGGACCTCCAAAGGAAACCCAAAAAAATTAGTGAATATCCTTCAACACAGAGGGTGAAAAATGCAATAATGACTACACACACACACACACACACACTCCCACACAGGTAAGTCAGTTAATAAGGTCAAGCTGTCGTTATGTTTGTTAATTAATTTCGCAATGATAAAAAAAAGAAAATACATACACACACACACACACACACACACACACACACACACACACAGGTAAGTCAGTTAATAAGGTCAAGCTGTCGTTATGTTTGTTAATTAATTTCGCAATGATAAAAAAAAGAAAATACACACACACACACACACACACACACAGGTAAGTCAGTTAATAAGGTCAAGCTGTCGTTATGTTTGTTAATTAATTTCGCAATGATAAAAAAAAGAAAATACATACACACACACACACACACACACACACATACACACACACTTCTACCGCCAAGTTCCCAATCCAACAGCCACACACGGCCCAGAAGGTAGTTCAGGCCACCCGAGCCAGCCACACACCACCTGGGAGGAGGAGTGGTGGAGGTGTCGGTGTGGCCATCCTTGACCTTAGGGAAGACACAACTGCCGTCATGAGTCCCATACCCCCGGGTCTGGTGTCACGAGGTCAGGTTGGGCTAGATGAATCACCTTCCTACTGACGGAGAACACACACACACACACACACACACACAAATGAAGGAAAGGCTGGATAAATTTAGATATGGAGACGGGACTATTAGAGTTTAGTTCCTGCCCGGTAGACTACAAATAGGTAAATACACACACACACACACACACACACACACACACACACACACACACACACACACACACACAATTGTTGGTAATACATTTGTAAAGAAGAGAATACCTACAAGTTAATAAAGTAATGATGAAAACCTTCCTAACACACACACACACACACACACACACACACACACACAATTGTTGGTAATACATTTGTAAAGAGAATACCTACAAGTTTTTATATTAATGATGAAAACCTTCCTAACACACACACACACACACACACACACACACACACAGACACACAATTCTTGGTAATACATTTGTAAAGAGAATACCTACAAGTTTTTATATTAATGATGAAAACCTTCCTAACACACACACACACACACACACACACACACACACACACACACATACACACAATTGTTGGTAATACATTTGTAAAGAGAATACCTACAAGTTTTTTATATTAATGATGAAAACCTTCCTAACACACACACACACACACACACACACACACACACACAGACACACAATTGTTGGTAATACATTTGTAAAGAGAATACCTACAAGTTTTTTATATTAATGATGAAAACCTTCCTAACACACACACACACACACACACACACACACACACACAGACAGACACACAATTCTTGGTAATACATTTGTAAAGAGAATAATTACAAGTTTTTATATTAATGATGAAAACCTTCCTAACACACACACACACACACACACATACCATTTCAGCGACCTGCCCTGAAGCCAAGACTCTGTTAGTTCACGTGTACGGCTGGGCGCCCGAAATCTGAGGAGGAAAAAAAAAATGATCAGTTTATGTATCATTTATTTTGGGGGGTTAAAACCATGGCACAAATTTGGCCCGTCGCTGCTACTGGGTTAAGACTAGCGGCTCCTAGCGGGTGGTATGCGTTTGGGGCAGCGTGTGGTGGTAATTACAACATTTCCAGCACGTCCGACGGGGTTTTGACAAGCGGACAGGTGGCGTGTTTGTCACAAGGGGTGTATTTTTCTGCGCTGGCCACAATTTCTTCTAAGTCAATGTGCGATGAGACTGCGAGCGCTGGGGTGAAGAAAGGGAAGAGCTCGCGTGGAAAAATACACCCTTGTGACATGAACACGCCTGTCCACTTGTCAACACCCAGTCGGACGTGCTGGAAACGCTGTAATTACCACCACACCGTGCCCTAAAACCGCACCCGCTAGGAGCCGATAGTCGTAAGATTTACCGTGAACTTTGGCAAGGAAATATCTAGTAATACGGCCCTGTACAGAGACTTTGGGAATATGCGCACCGCTGTGATGTACTCTTGTTAATTAATTAAAGTTAATCCCACGTGAAGGTTGACCTGACGAAGGCTACAGCAGGTCACACAGGGCTGTCACCTACAAAAACAACCCTCGCTTATCATCACCACAAGCCCATCACCACAAATCCATTTCGTCACCAGTCCAGTTCGCCACATACCCGGTTCACCAACAAAAAACCCATTTCGTCACCAAAGCACTCCAATTCGTCACCAATGTGAAATCCGTTTTGTCACCACAAATTTCAACAGGGTGATTTTTTTCGTTCGACTCTGAATTTAATGAAACTGTCGATGAATGCTTCTTATCGAATAACTCGGTCACTTGATCGAAACCATTGACAGTTCTCAGTCGCAAGCCAAATATTCACCTCAGGATGACATACTGTAGTGGAGCTTGTCACCCTTGTTCAGGCTGTTGGAATGAAGTGCAATTACGTCACCAGGCTCTACTGTGTGATAAATGTTATCAGTGGAGACACGGGGTGTGTGGTACGAACGTGAGTCAGGAGATGTACTGGTGAGAATACAAAAATAAAGAGTAGTACGTACTGTGCTGAAGAGGTAATAATGGATTTTGAAGCAGCAATGTAGAATAGAGAAATGTATCCGTCGGTTCATTTTTTTCACTGGGCACAAGCCGTCTAGCGGAAAGTGCAACAGGTTGGCCTGGCGACTGCACATATAGAGCGAGGCCCAGTATACGATTTTGTACGTCAACTCCTTAATTGCTCTTCCCTACCTGCCTAAACAACATATCCGACCAGCCTTTGAAGAACTCCAGGAAAAATCCCAGCAGTGCGAACCTACAAGAAAATTAACAGATTATATAAGGCAAACATGGCTTGATAACACCGTCTGGTCAGTGGGCAACTGGTGTGCATTCCGACAAGTCCGTCTCTGGAAGTTGTGGGATGCATGCAAGGAAAAATCCATCACCAGCACTAAATTTCTGAGAAGCTGTCAGTGTCTTCTTCCGAGTCCAATATATGATTAACAATTGATTTCCGCATGTCCTCACTAAAATTGTGGCCGCTCTCCACCAAAATATTTATATTGTTACCTTTTAATTCTTTGTTGTTGTTGTTGTTATTGTTTTGCAACAACACAATTACTGTATGTACCTTTTGATCTATTTCTACTGCAATGTAAAAAGAGGTATGGGTTTTTATTTTCATATACTACAGACAATGGTCACACGGATCATTTTCTGCGTTTACTTCATTCCTATTTGCTTTTTATTTATTAATTTATTTCCTTTTTTTTTTTTTTTTTTGCTGGTATATCCATATGAAAAAAAGTCATGAAGATTCTTAAAACAGGGAGAAAAAGCGTGGTGACTAAACGGATGAAAACACAGGTGGCGAAACGGTTTGGTGATGAAATTGGTATACCCCAAATCCATCATCACCACTGACATCATCACCATATATCCATCACCACCACCCCATCACTGGTCCTGGAGAAGCAAGCCCCAAATCATCACCACTAGCTCATCACCACCGCCCCATCACTGGTCCTGGAGAAGCAAGCCCCAAATCATCACCACTAGCTCATCACCACCACTGACCCATCATCACCACCACCCCATCACTGGTCCTGGAGAAGCAAGCCCCAAATCATCACCACTAGCTCATCACCACCGCCCCATCACTGGTCCTGGAGAAGCAAGCCCCAAATCATCACCACTAGCTCATCACCACCGCCCCATCACTGGTCCTGGAGAAGCAAGCCCCAAATCATCACCACTAGCTCATCACCACCACTGACCCATCATCACCACCACCCCATCACTGGTCCTGGAGAAGCAAGCCCCAAATCATCACCACTAGCTCATCACCACCGCCCCATCACTGGTCCTGGAGAAGCAAGCCCCAAATCATCACCACTAGCTCATCACCACCACTGACCCATCATCACCACCACCCCATCACTGGTCCTGGAGAAGCAAGCCCCAAATCATCACCACTAGCTCATCACCACCGCCAACTTGACTGGACCTAATCCCTCCCCTGACAGCCCATTTCATCCCCCTATTTAACCTATTTACACCCAATCCCAAGCGTTCATACTGTGCTCAGGTCTTCATACATCCTTAATCTGTCTCCAGGTGGAAGGACAAGGTGGAATGTCGCTCACCCGCTGGGAAATGGCGGAAAATGTGGAAGGTATTGCCAGGCGAGCATCATCTCTGCATCTGTAATCCCTCCCCTGACAAGCCATTTCATCACCCTATTTACAGCCTATCACAAACGTTCATACTGTGCTCAGGTCTTCATACATCCTTAATCTGTCTCCACGTGGAAGGACAAGGTGGAATGACGCTCACCTACCGGGAAATGGCGGAAAATGTGGAAGGATTGCCGGGCGAGCATCATCACCGCGACGCCATGACAGGGGTGCTCTTGCTCTTGCTGTACAGGTGACGCCTGGTGACCCGCTGGAGCACCGTTGCCAGATTATCGTACTCAGGGCCTCGTGTTTACCGGTTTCTGAGCTATAGCTATTGCCAAAAAACACCAATATAATGAACCATTTTAACGATAACTATATTTGAAGGCAGTTATTGGGTCGAGGAGGTAGTTTTTGGGTCGGAGATCGGCAAACATAAGAAGCAGAGTACGACAATCTGGCAACGTTGCCCGCTGGAGAGTCAGGCCTTCGTATCGGCACACATTGATTGATTGATTGATTGATTGATAGTTTATTGTTGCAGGTAAACAACAAGGGAGAAGGGAGGAACATGCCATCCCTGTGATTGATTGATTGATTGATAGTTTATTGTTGCAGGTAAACAACAAGGGAGAAGGGAGGAACATGCCATCCCAACCCCCAGGCAGGACAGTGTGATTATACAACTATTAATACATGAGTAGGTAGCACCATGAAATTAAAAAGATACAATGGTAGGAGATTGATTAATTGATTGATAGTTTATTGTTGCAGGTAAACAACAAGGGAGAAGGGAGGAACATGCCATCCCAACCCCCAGGCAGGACAGAGTGTGATTATACAACTAAAACTACACAAGCAGTATCCATTACAAATCTACCAAACTAGTAATAATCGCTACTTTTTTCCGCCTCTCAGAAAAAGACGTCTCCCTACACGTGGCCCGGGCGCCCGGTGTTGTATGAAGAAACAACACCAGAATTTTTGGGGGAATGCATCGTATCCTCAGAAATGCCCTACGGGGAGTATTATTAAAGATACGATTTATTTTCCGTCTCTAACTCTAAGACGCTGCCATTCATTATTTCCTAATCGATTCTTACCCTCTTGGCACTGGAAAGAAAGGTAATTTTACGAGCAATCTTTTGATATCCTTAAGAAGGCTCTACGTGCATCACAGACGGAGATATAAGCAGGTAAAGATTTAACCCCCCCACCCCCCCATCGGCAACTCTACGGGGCTAAACTACCACATTTCCCCCGCGAGGCCTTAACACGAAAAAGTTTAAAAATTGAAAAATCGTTATTCCTTCTTCCAGTTCGATGAAAGGGGTTGAAATATGTGAAGAAAAAAATACTAAAATTTCTGGTGCTATCAGAATTGCAATAGGCCTAAAACTGACGGAGTTATGAACGGTTTTGTGAGAGCCTTCGAAAACTTTCTAGGCCTATAATTCCTGAATCAATGCGTGTTTGTAAATGCCCGATTAATCGATGGTAGAGAAAATTCCGAGGAACACGCTGGTGCTTTCAGAATTGCGCTACTACTAATGGGTATAGAGATATATCGATTTGAAAGTTCGCACTTTTTCGACATTTGTGGAAACGTTACTCGCTTAATATCAATCCTTTCTTCTTCGTCGAAAGATAATAAAAGTCTTATATTTTGACGAGGAATGCAACGCTGGTCTCGGATCTGCGCTACCACCTTTAGTTTCGGAGAGAGCATGTCATTTTTTAACCGCCTGTCACGCCTTAACTACTGCACATATGTTTATGAAATTATATATCTTGAGGTGACTCGACACGCCCTATATTTTCGCGTTGTGAGATTTATGATTTGACGCGTATTTCCAAAGATAGCTTTTTTTGCTTATTTTGCTTGTGTATTATTGGCCAACTGATATCTGATGTAAAATTTGACGGAGAATAACGTGGCGTCGTCAGAATAGAGATAACTTTATTAGGTATCAAGATATCCTAGCTAAAGCGTTGATCAGGATGTTTTGATTCTGCATCGATTTCTGCATCCATGTCTAAGTAATATCTTAATGTCGGGCATGATTTGAAGAGGGCACATCACCAGGAATTCATTTCTGGTCTTGGTTTTGCGCTAGCTTAATTATTAAAGACGTTATTAGCTATATTCTAAGAAATGGTCGTAACCCTCAATTTT
The DNA here is from genome assembly GCF_024679095.1 of Eriocheir sinensis. Taxonomy (NCBI): domain Eukaryota; kingdom Metazoa; phylum Arthropoda; class Malacostraca; order Decapoda; family Varunidae; genus Eriocheir; species Eriocheir sinensis. Next base: position 681,222 of record NW_026110330.1, on the reverse strand, counting down.
ATCCTCACGTTTTTTCTCGTGTTCGTTGCACTCAGCTGGTGTAGAATTTGACGCTGAACATTTTGATGCTTATTAGAATCCGATCGGTGGAGTATTAACGGAGCTATGAACGATTTTGTTTTTCCACCGTTATGAAACTCTCCGGTGTTTACGGCCAGAATTTCACCTCCTCTACAACGATCTTTTTTTTCAAATATGCAAATTTCGTTATTCTTGCCTCCAGCTTGATCAGAGAGGTTCATAGACGTGAAGAAAACAATATTAGAATTTCTGGTGCTATCAGAATTGCGCTAGGCCTAAAACTGACGGAGATATCCACGATTTAAAAAAACGTGCTGAAACTTTGAAGGCCTATAAGTCCTTTAATACGCTAAAGTGTTGTATGCCCAATTGGCTCCTGGGAGAACCAGTTACGGGGAACACGCTGGTGCCTTCAGAATGACGCTACGACCAATAGTTATGGAGTTATTATGATCTGTTTTTCGCGTTTTTTTTTAACTTTGATCCAACTTCCTTCGCTTAATATCTATTTTTTCTTATTCTTCAATAGATAATGAAAGTTGTAGAATTTAACGATGAATACAACGCTGGTCTCGAATCTTCGCTACGACCTTTAGTTTTGGAGATAACACGTCATTTCTTTAGACGCCTGTCACGCCTTTACTAGTAAAGATACGTTTATGGAAATAAGTATAGCGATTTGAACCAAGGCAAGCTATAATTTGACGTTTTCAAATTCAACTTTGGACGCGTTTGGTTTTTATTTTTTTATTTCTCGATATTTCTTGACGAACAACTGTTACAAGGTGTAGAGTTTGCCGGAGAACACGATGGCGCTATCAGAATCAAGATAGCATTTTTCGTTATTGAGCTATACCGCTCCAAAGTTTGGTCTTTATGGTTTTCGCCTGCGCCTCTTGCTGCGTCCATGTTTTCCTCGTGTTCATGGAGCCCCCCAGATGTAGCATTTGACGCTGAACATTTTGGTCTTTACTAGAATCCGATCGGTTGAGTATTAACGGAGTAATCAACGATTTTGTGTTTAGGGGGGGGGGAGCGGTTGGGGGGTATCACCGGGGTGGTGGTGGTGGTCTTGGACGGGGGGGGTGTCTGTGGGGTGTCCTGGGGGAGGGGGTGTAGTGGGCGGAGGGGGAGGGTGAACGATATTTCTTCTTTTTCGTTTAGTTTAAAAATGTTTCGTGCTGTGAATTCATCTCTTGTGTCTAGTTTTCATAACGTATCATATTCTATTTTTTTTACTGATGGCGTGTTTTACCATTTTTTGAAGGGGCGCCGTGCAATTTTCTTACGTTACTGAACCTAGAAATAAATAACATGTTCTCTGACGTTCCTAACATGGGTGAATAAGCTTTGATATTGTCGATAGAGGTTTGTTTTGATCAAACCCTTAGAGACCCAGCCATGCCGACCTGATCAGGAGTTACGTTAGCAATGATGTCCCTCGATGCTGCTCTTGCTCTTGCTGTACAGGTGACCCGTTGGAGAGAGTGAACAATTCGTGATGTATCTGACCTATTAATAAACAAGTAATGGCTTAAAAAACAACTAAATTGCCATATAAGTAAGTATAATATATTCATCAGCCGATTGGGAGGTTAATAAGTGATGAAATAATGAGTGATGAAGCAAATGATTGTTGTTGTTGTTGGCCTGGAAATCCCGAGCCACCTGTGACATCAAGATCAAGATGGAGTGAGTGAACAGACACCCTATGGAGTTATTCGTGTGCGGTGAGAGACTTACACGTTGTTATTTGCATGCGTGACTAACTCTACAGCTGTGTCACTGTGCTCCTGTGTGCTGTGTTACGTCTACGTCTTGAGGTGACGGTCAGGGATTAGCACATCTCACATCTGAGGGTGGACGTGCCGCTCTCTTCCCTAACTGAACTTCTGCCTATTATTATTGGTGTTGTGTCTCGCCATGCCACCCAAGCTTTCAAAATACCCTGGTCCTGCTGGCCACTCGTCGAGAACTCCAAAGCAAGATGGCATTATCCCGAAAACAAAAGGACTGGTTGGTACTCGATCCCAGAGGAGGGGGACCCCCGATCAGCTGGTCATGGTGGCACGCGGGTATCAAGCTATCAACTCGGACTGATGGTCAACCTGGTGGGTCTGTTGTGTCTCCTTGTGGTAGCTGTGAGGTTGCTGTTGGTCAAGATGGCATTGGATGTGATAAATGTGATAATTGGTTTCATCCTAGTCCACTGTGTATGGGGGCATCTGATCGTGTGGTTGATGTCATTCGTGAGGCAGGAGGTGCTGGGGTTGAATATGTTTGTACTCAGTGTAGGGCTCGTTCTATGGTTGCTGGAGCTGGTAAGGAGTCCTATGGTTGCTGGAGCTGGTAAGGAGTCCTATGGTTGCTGGAGCTGGTAAGGATTCCTCAGGTGACCCAGCTTTAGCTCAACTCTTTGTAATGGTGAGATCCTTGTGCTCAGCAATTACTAAACTAACAGAAAGGGTGGACTCTCTTGCCTCGCATTCATCTTCTGCCTCTCCGACTCAGGTTACCTCTGGGGATGATTTGAGAATGTCTATTCGGGAGGAAATAGTAGAGATGGACGAGAGAAGAAAAAGGAAAGAATCAGTCATATTCAGGGGTGTAAAGGTCGAGTCTAATGAAGATGCAAGGACTAGCATTGCAAACATCACTAGCTATATTCTGAATACCACTCCATCTATGTCTGATTTATTTTGTATTGATAGAAACAAGGGTCTTTACAGAGTTAAAATTGCCGATGATGACTCGCGTAGGAAGCTAGTGATGGAAGCAAAAATTCTTAGAAACAACCACGAGTTCAATGGCACTTATGTTAATAGGGATTTAACATTCAAACAAAGAAAAGAACTGTATGAGAGGCGACAACGGAACAGGCTAGCTGGTGCCTCAGCTCAGCCTGAACAAGTTTCTCTGTTCTTTCAAGGATCCTCTCAGAGTCACCACTATGGTAGGCTACTCTGTTCTGTTTCTCCCTTGTATCTTCCAATTCGTCTTGTCTCCTCAATATTACTGTTGAAACATGTCAAGCCCATTTCACTGCATACTTCTATGAAAATCAGCTTGTCATGCTCAATTTTTTCAGACCTAATTGGCAAGTTCATGCCCTCTTTCACCTTCTCTGGGATACTACCATACAAGGCAGTGTTGTTTTTCCTGTCTAATCTATTTTGTACTTGACTGGTAGTTTTATCCAACAGTTCTTTATGAGCATTGAGGAGCCCAAAAGTACTTCTGTACTAGACCCACTGCAAACCTTTGGTGCCTCTCCCTCATCCCTGTAGGCCAAACCTTCCTTCACCTCTGCACTCAGCTTGTTCCTCGTGTCCACTGTTATGTCAACTATTTTGCTTTCCATTGCATCATTATTAATCACACTCTTGACTTCCTCCCCAACTTTCTGCTTGACTTCATTAATCCTAAATTTTAACTCACTGTTCACAGTTAGACAATGGGATAACTAGTGACATAGGTAAATTTGCAGATGACACCAAAATAGGACACACTATTAGGGTGGGGAGGATGCTAGAGGAGGATCTCAACAAACTGTCAGCTTGGTCAGAGAAATGGCAGATGAATTTTAACATCACCAAGTGTAGCGTACCTAGTGTAGGAACCCGCAACCCATTACACGGGTATAGTTTAGACTCCACAGCGATAGGCAGGTCTGAGTGTGAAAGGGACCTGGGAGTGTTAGTGAACTTTGACCAACAACTAAGGAAGCAATGTATTAGTGCGAGGAATAGGGCTAACAGGGTATTAGGCTTTATTATTAAGAGGACGGTAACCAGCAGGAGTGCAGAGGTCATCCTCAGACTCTGTTTAGCGTCAGTCAGGCCACACTCAAGTACTGTTTATTTTGACTACCGCTGCCGCACTGGGAAAGAAAAAAATGGTACCGCACTACCACAACCACACTACTCCAGAAAAACTACCGCACTTCTGATTTTTTAGGACCTGATTATTACTGTTATTATTTCTATTATTATTATTATTATTATTATTATTATTATTATTATTATTATTATTATTATTATTATTTTCAGCGGGTGATTTTGACATGCGGCAGCTTGGGGTCGCCCGCAGGGTCCTCCGCCCCAAGGGAATGACCAGGACATGCGCCTCCCCCCGCCAGGCATGGGGGGGGGAGGTGGTGGAGGTGGAGCGCCGTCACACCATGATAACAGGTGGGTGGTGATGTGGTGTTGATGGTGTTCATATGTGTGTGTGTGTGTGTGTGTGTGAGTAAGTAAGTAAGTAAGTAAGTTTATTGACATAATACAAAGTCACTTATAAATTTACAAAGTCAGATATTGAGGCACAGTCTGTTAAGCCAAAGCTTCCTACAGACTGGGATGAACTAATATATGGTAGGCTTATTGTAGGCATACTGTATCAGCATATATCCACAAAAAAAATGTGCTTATGCATTCATAGATTTGCATCCACATGCACACATACTCGTAAACGCACACAAACGTACATATACATTCACACAAACATACATATACATACACATAGCTGGGCGTTATCGCAATAAGTTATCGCGATACTTTATCGCTAATAACAAAATCGGATTATGGACCATCCACTACTTATTTAAATATATATCGGTATCTTCGTTACTTTTGTAACCAAACTAGCGATAATCGCTACTTTTTTTCCGCCTCTCAGAAAAAAACGTTGTCTCCCTACTGCGCATGCGTGGCCCGGTGTTGTATGAAAAAACTTCGGGGTATGAAATATCTTCGGTGATGAGATTTCATACTTAGATCATGAAAATTAAAACGCAAGGTTATTTTTTTATGCTACTCAAAAATCAATATATCACTGAGAAAAATCATTTAACTTTCCCCCAAAATGATTATTCACTGCCTCAAATTTGATATTCCATATTAGTTTGTGACCATGCCATGGTACTGAAGGCACCCGGTGTTGTGTTATTTGGTGTCCCATCATCAAAAGCTGGCGATTTTGTTTACAAACACTGGTCTCTCGTGAACTGCACATGCTCAGACCATTAAGTGTAGACCTGTACAGTCTCACAATGCTTTTTTAACACATTAAGAGTTGCTGGAAGGCTGAATCAAACATACAGTACCACCATCCTCGCTGTTTCTAGAACGACGTACACTCTGTACATATAAATACAACTCGTACAGAGTGTCGTTCTAGAAACAGCGAGGATGGTGGTATTGTTACTATATGTCTGATTCAGCCTTCCGGCAACTCTTAATTACGGTTTAAAATCTTTATGAGACTGTACAGGTGTACGCTTGCTGGTCTGATCATGCACCGTTCACGAGAGACCAGAGTTTGTAAACAATTTTTGATGGTGGGGACGCCAAATAACACAACACTGGTTCAAGCATTTCTAGTACTACCGTCCATATGTACGTGCCAACGCGTGGTTTTAAGGTTTTGTAAGTTTCCTAAAATACAGATAATGAAAATTTTAATTCATCAATGTTGTTCTATCTGAAATATCAATATAGTATCGTTTTCGCCTATCGGACTTATCACTAGCTAGTATCGGAATTGTGGATTTTTATCGGGTATCGGTTATCGGTTATCGCCTATATTTGTGTCTCTAGTCAATGAATATCGGTTATCGCCGTTAAGGTTTTTCATTATCAGTTATCAGTTATCGGGAATAAGGTTTTCTGTTATCGTGCCCAGCTATGTACATACATACATATACATATACACACATACACATCCATACATATATATACATACACAAAATAAACACACATGTACATACCTATATATCAAACCTTTTACTATACACCAAATATATAGAAATTCTCATTCATTCTGACAATTAATTAAATGATTTTTTCTTTTCTTTTTGAATGGCGAAAGATTGCAGGTTAACATAAGATTAAGATTTCCTGGACCATGACAGGCAATGCTATTATTACGGACCATGACAGGCAATGCTATTATTACAGAGATGTATTGAAGATTGGAGACTTGTACTATTTGCCCTTGTTACTCTTTGTCCATCTATTAACGAGAAGATTAAAGAGTCTGTTTCCTTAACCAGGTAGCAGCGGACCAAATTTGTGGCTTTAGCGGGTACCAGCGACACATTTTTTGCCATGATATAAACCCCCAAAATTAGATGATGCATAAACTGATCACAAATGCGTTGATATATGTTATGAAATGGTTTGCGTGAGTGATGATTCTTTCTCATTGTTTTACTTAGAGGCCTTTAACCTACCTAACCTAACCTAAGAAACATGACCCCGCGGGTTGATGGTTTTAAATATTTAAATATCAATAACAGCAGATAATTAGATGAGCCGATATTCAACAAATGATGTTTGAAAATATCTCTCAAGTTGAACTGAATTGTCCTAATGAAAATATACATCTGAATACAGCGTTTTCTACCTTTTACTGACTTATTTATAGCGTCTTCCATTAGCGTAACCTGTTTTTGGGTCTGTATCCCTAGAGTCCTACCTACCCAAGATTTGGACGCCATTATTGTGCCTGTTTTCGCCGCGCTTTCAAACGCTATCACACGCTTTCGTGACAACAGAGGACCAATAATGGCGTCTATCTTAGGAGTTGTCGGGACTTATCGAGACTATAGGATTACCAGAAACAGACAATGGAAGAAACTATTAGAAGAGAAGGCCAAGTACAGACACACACACAAAAATGATGGAGGGAGGAAGGAAAGGCGTTGTTGTGGCTGGACATTATACCTATATATGTTTATTTTGTATTTATAATGTCTATTTTCCTTCTTTTTTTCCTTCCTTCCTTCCTTCCTTCCTTCCTTCCTTACTTCCTTCCTTCCTTCCTTCCTTCCTTCCTTCCTTCCTTCCTTTTCCTTCCTTTTCCTTTCTTCCTTCCTTCCTTCCGTCCTTTTCCTTCCTTCCTTCCTTCCTTCTTTCCTTCCTTCCTTCCATTCTTACTTTCTTCCTTTATTCCTTCCTTCCTTCCTTTGTTCCTTCCTTCCTTCCTTCCTTCCTTCTCAATTTTTATCATCTAATCTTTCCTTTTTATTAATGTTAATGACTGTGAATGTATGTTATTATTGTTATTATTGTTATTATTATTATTATTATTATTATTATTTATCTTTTTCTGTCTGTGTGTGTTCAGAATTATGTATTATATGTGTATTTTATTTATTTTAGTTCTCTCTCTCTCTCTCTCTCTCTCTCTCTCTCTCTCTCTCTCTCTCTCTCGCGCTCTCTCTCTCACTCTCTCTCTCTCTCTCTCTCTCTTTCCTTTCCTTCCTTTCCTTTCTTCCTTCCCTTTCCTTCCTTCCTTCCTTTTCCATTCCTTTCCTTCCCCTCTCTTCTCTTCCTTTCCCTTCCCTTCATTCCCTTTCCTTCCTTCCCTTCCCTTTCCTTCCTTCCTTCCCTTCCTTTCCTTCCCTTCCTTCCTTCTCTTCCTTCCCTTTCCTTCCCTTTCCTTCCCTTCCCTTTCATTCCCTTCCCTTTCCTTCCCTTCCCTTTCATTCCCTTCCCTTCTCTTCTCTTCCTTTCCCTTCCCTGTCATTCCCTTTCCTTCCCTTCCCTTCCCTTTCATTCCTTTCCTTCCTTCTCTTCCTTCCCTTCCCTGTCATTCCCTTTCCATTCCTTTCCTTTCCTTTCTTTCCCTTCTTTTCCTTTCCTTCCTTCCCTTCTTCTTCCCTTCCTTCCTTCTCTTCCTTTCCCTTTCCTTCCCTTCCTTCCTTTTCCTTCCTTTCCTTTCTTCCTTCCCTTCCCTTTCCTTCTCTTCCTTTCCCATCCCTTCTCTTCCTTTCACTTACCTTTCATTCCCTTTCCTTCCCTTCCCCCTTTTTCCTTCTCCCTTTTTCCCATACCTTCTCTTTTTCCCTTCCCTTTCATTCCCTTTTCTTCTCTTCCTTTCCAATCACTTCTCTTCCTTTCCCATCCTTCTCTTCCTTTCCCTTCCCTTTCATCCCTTCTCTTCCTTTCCTTCCTTTCCTTCCCTTTCCTTCTCTTCCTTTCCTTCCCTTCCTTCCCTTTCTTTCCTTCCCTTTCCTTCCCTTTCCTTCCCTTTCCTTCTCTTCATTTCCCATCCCTTCCCTTCCTTTACCTTCCCTTCCCTTCTCTTCCCTTCCCTTTTATTCCCTTCCCTTCCTTTCTCTTCCTTTCGCTTCCTTTCCCTTCCCTTCCCTCTCCTTCCCTTCCCTTTCCTTCCCTTCCCTTTCCTTCCCTTCCTTTCCCTTCCCTTTCCTTTCCCTTCCCTTCCTTCCCTTCCCTTTCTTTCTCTTCCTTTCCCATCCCTTCTCTTCCTTTCCTTCCCTTTCATTCCCTTTCCTTCCCTGCCATTCCTTTCCCTTTCCCTTCCCTTTCATTCCCTTCCCTTTCCTTCCTTGCCCTTTCATTCCCTTTCCTTCCCTTCTTTTCCTTTGCCTTCCCTTCCCTTCCCTTCCCTTCCCTTCCCTTAAACTGCTCTCAAAGGCAAGGCAAGGAGAGAGACAGAGGTGATAGATAAACTTATTATTATTATTATTATTATTATTATTATTATTGTTATATGGATGGGAATGTCTTTAAGGAGGAGGAAGAGGAGGAGGAGTAGGAGGAAGAGAAGAATTAGTTGATAATGAAGGACTGGGAGGAGGAGGAGGAGGAGGAAGAGGAGGTCCTTCAGTAGCCACTATTTCCTCTCTCTTCCTCTTCTTCCTTTTTTCTCCTGTTTTATTTCTCTTCCTTTTCCTTATTTTCCTCATTTTTTTTTTTTTTTTGTTCTTATTCCTAATCCTCCTCCTCCTCCTCCTCCTCCTCCTTCCTCTTCTCATCCATCTTTTGACTCCTTATTTTCCATGTATTTTTATTTACTTTTATAACTGAACTTTCAACAAAGCAATATTAACAAGTCTCCCCTTTGACCAGGTTTCCCCGTGACCCGCGTGCCGATTTCGTTGACCAGCGGGGCATACAGTGCTTCTGAGAGCCCCCGCCCCAGCCCCGAGACCTGCGGGGTGACCCACTGGACTTGAGGTGGGTCTGGGTTCCTATGCTGTCACATCCCTTATGCAAGAGTTCACCAGCATCTTCACTCTTTCATCCCTATGCTGTCACATCCCTTATGCAAGAGTTCACCAGCATCTTCACTCTTTCATCCCTGTGCTGTCCAAATCCCTTATGCATCCCTGTGCTGTCCAAATCCCTTATGCAAGAGTTCACCAGCATCTTCACTCTTTCATCCCTGTGCTGTCCAAATCCCTTATGCATCCCTGTGCTGTCCAAATCCCTTATGCAAGAGTTCACCAGCATCTTCACTCTTTCATCCCTGTGCTGTCCAAATCCCTTATGCAAGAGTTCACCAGCATCTTCACTCTTTCATCCCTGTGCTGTCCAAATCCCTTATGCATCCCTGTGCTGTCCAAATCCCTTATGCAAGAGTTCACCAGCATCTTCACTCTTTCATCCCTGTGCTGTCCAAATCCCTTATGCAAGAGTTCACCAGCATCTTCACTCTTTCATCCCTGTGCTGTCCAAATCCCTTATGCAAGAGTTCACCAGCATCTTCACTCTTTCATCCCTGTGCTGTCCAAATCCCTTATGCAAGAGTTAACCAGCATCTTCACTCTTTCATCCCTGTGCTGTCCAAATCCCTTATGCAAGAGTTCACCAGCATCTTCACTCTTTCATCCCTGTGCTGTCCAAATCCCTTATGCAAGAGTTGCATCTTCACTCTTTCATCCCTGTGCTGTCTAAATCCCTTATGCAAGAGTTAACCAGCATCTTAACTCTTTCATCCCTGTGCTGTCTAAATCCCTTATGCAAGAGTTCACCAGCATCTTCACTCTTTCATCCCTGTGCTGTCCAAATCCCTTATGCAAGAGTTAACCAGCATCTTCACTCTTTCATCCCTGTGCTGTCTAAATCCCTTATGCAAGAGTTAACCAGCATCTTCACTCTTTCATCCCTGTGCTGTCTAAATCCCTTATGCAAGAGTTAACCAGCATCTTCACTCTTTCATCCCTGTGCTGTTCCAACACGCTCGCAGCGTGCGCCTAATGCTTGCTGTGAGCGTTTAGCAATGAAAGGGTTAAATCAAGTGATTTAAATCGATTTAAATGAGAGTAAAAAAATCATGATTTAAATCAAAATTAAATATACTGTATTTAAAATGATTTAAGTGATTTATCAAGAGTAAAATATTTAATAATTTATATATATATATATATATATATATATATATATATATATATATATATATATATATATATATATATATATATATATATATATATATATATATATAATAATATGAATCAGTTGGTAGAGGAAAAGTATCAATCTACTTGTCCTGTAGTGGTCCTGTATTGGTCCTGTAGAGTCAGGCATATCAGTTAATCATTGCCATCTCTTACAAGTCAGGCACCAGTTAATCATTGCCATCTCTTACAAGTCAGGCACCAGTTAATCATTGCCATCTCTTACAAGTCAGGCACCAGTTAATCATTGCCATCTCTTACAAGTCAGGCACCAGTTAATCATTGCCATCTCTTACAAGTCAGGCACCAGTTAATCATTGCCATCTCTTACAAGTCAGGCACCAGTTAATCATTGCCATCTCTTACAAGTCAGGCACCAGTTAATCATTGCCATCTCTTACAAGTCAGGCACCAGTTAATCATTGCCATCTCTTACAAGTCAGGCACCAGTTAATCATTGCCATCTCTTACAAGTCAGGCACCAGTTAATCATTGCCATCTCTTACAAGTCAGGCACCAGTTAATCATTGCCATCTCTTACAAGTCAGGCACCAGTTAATCATTGCCATCTCTTACAAGTCAGGCACCAGTTAATCATTGCCATCTCTTACAAGTCAGGCACCAGTTAATCATTGCCATCTCTTACAAGTCAGGCACCAGTTAATCATTGCCATCTCTTACAAGTCAGGCACCAGTTAATCATTGCCGTCTCTTACAAGAAAAATATTCAAAATCATAAAAAAAGATAAACTATTAGTCCTACTTATGATTTTTGTGTGAAAAACTCCTCTTGGGTAATGTATATTAAACTATGATTTCATTGGCCAAGTTTAATACAAGAAATTGTCCCCATCAGGCTGAGTAGCTAGCGTGCGGCCTTGCATTCTCCCTGTACAGTTCTGCATCTTCAATTTCGCTGCCACCTTTCAATGTTATTTTCCTGTCACCAGCGAGGGGCCTAAGACTACCCACATGCTGTCCTGAAGACCACCCAGCAACCCGGACTCTAGAGGAAACCGCCCAAGTAAATCAAGAATGAGTTCCGGGGGGCAGCATGAGTCAAGATTAAATGGCGTCACTATAAAAATTGCCTGCGCCATGACGGGCTGGGGCCGACCACCAGGCCCCTGAAGAAGGCCTACCGGTGCTATAGGGGAACACATAAAAAAAAAGTGGAAACAAAGAAGAATTTATGCAAAAAAAATCATTTCAATCAAAAAAATCGATTTAAATAAGAAAAATCTGCTTTAAATCAAATAAATTGATTTTTTTGATTTTTTTTAAGAAGAACATCATGATTTTTTCCAACCCTGCCTCTCGGAAACTCTTGGGAGCTTTCTGTAACCTGGGAGAGCTCTTTGGAACCCCTGATAACTCTTGGGAGCTTTCCGTAACTTAGGAGACTCTTGGAAATGCTTACGAAATCTCTTAAAACTCCCTCAAACTCTACTGAAAGGATCACCCCATTTCCGCAGGTCCTGGTGGCACCCGACCCGAGCTACTGGTACTGCCGTTGGCTGGCGGATGAGATCTTCCTGACGGATGTGACGGCCAACTTCCTGACTGTGAGGATCGGGGAGTGCAAGAAGCGGCCGGAGGTTTTCAAGGACACGACCGACCCAAACCAGAATTCCCAGTGCTCGATTGTGTGATGTGTTGTGATTGTGAATATGTCTTGACTTTGCTGGTGAAGGTTTCCATGGCAAATAGGATCATACTGAAAAGATATTAGCCGGGGGTCTTCAAGGACACGACCGACCCAAACCAGAAATCCTAGTACTCAATTATGTGGTTATTGTGAATATGTCTTGACTTTGCTGGTGAAGGTTTCCATGGTGAACAGGATCATACTGAAAGGATATTAGCATGGAAAGATATTGTTGTGCTGTGTTCGTGGGAGTCCCGTAAACAAACATGTGGGTACAGCTATTACTGGACGCAAAATGTTATTGTAAAGCCTGCTGGATACATTTGACAAGCATAGAAAACCACCTAAAAATTACAAGTTAAAACTCTGTCATCACTTGCAGAATTGGAAGTCCAAACAATCTAAACTGATACTTCAAAGGAAGCTCACAGCCTTAGGATTACTTTAGGCATTTGGGTTTGAGTCTTGGTGCAAAGCCAGATTTTTAAGAAATTTATTTATAAAATTGTACGGGCCGTGAACACCTCGTGTGTGACCCCCTGCTGCTCACAAGCCGTACACCAATTAGCCCAGTAGCAGCGACGGGACAAATTTGTGGCTTTACCGTGGAGCAGCGACGAGCCAAACTTGTGCCATGATTTAAACCCCAAAAAATAGATGATACATAAGCTGATCACAAATGTTTTGATATATACTATGAAATGGTTTGTGTGAGGGGTGATTTTTTCTCATTTTTCTCGCTTAGAGGGACCATTAAGAAACATGATCCCCGCTGCTACCGGGTTGAAAAAAACAAAACTTCCTATGGAGAAAAAATATTCTCTGGGGAAGCTCAAGAGATAGAGGAAGGCCATTTCCTGAGGAGTATTATGCACTCTTTGTTATGCCTGTCAGGGCAAACACAGATTTTTAATTAATATTTTCCCACTAGTACTATGGGTTGTCCACCTCACCCTACAATGGAAACAATATAACATTTGAAAAACCATTCTATTCCACCTTCTGTATAAAAAGAGATGTTATATGTTTTTTCCTATTTTAGTCATGGAATTTACTGTTGTGCAGAATATTGTTGAACACTTGGGCACTTAAACAGGAGGAGGCTTTTCAAACAGGCAAATGTTGGTGCCCAGATGTTTAAAAATGCTGCTTGGAAGTCTGGAAGAGTGGCTGGAATCTGCGACGTCTTTGCTGATGGGGTCTTCGTGGTGCAGTGGTTAGCACACTCAGCTCACAACCAAGAGAGCACGGGGTCGATTCCCAGGCGGAGTGGAAAAATTTGGGCGGCTTTTCCGATACCCTACGCCCCTGTCCACCCAGCAGTGAATGGGTACCAGGTATTAATCGGGGGTTGTGTCCCGTCTCCTGGGGTTTGTTCCCTTCTATAATTCCTTCCCATTCTGTCTCTCTCCGGCACATGACCACAGATGTTGCGCCCACTAAACAAAACTTTCCAACTTTTTCTCTGGTGATTCTCTGTACAGGCAGTGGTTCGGAAGGTGTACTAGACTGCCTCCAGCTGACTGTTTGAGGCTCTACCATGTCTTCCGGTCATGGTTTTAGGGTTTCCGCCGTCCATAAGCTTAAGAAATCTTGTGTACTGTATTTCCAAGCTTCTGAAAATGGACCCAAAATATAATACTGAGTGCCTCTCTAATGTTTATCTCTATGTATAGGGAAGGGAGTTGTATCATAGCCTGTTAAGAATATTAAGGTGTCTATTGTGTATTTCCAGGCCTCTGAAAATGGACCCAAAATGTCAGAATGAGTGCATGTTGTACCTCTAATGTTTATCGCTATGTATAGGGAAGGGAGTTGTACTCACAGAGTTATATACATAGAGGGT
>NW_026110330.1:655000-662500 GCF_024679095.1 Eriocheir sinensis | reverse complement strand
ACAGAGGAAGGGTCAAACTACCACCAGGGTCATAAAACTACTCCTGGAAATGCCCACAACTCCAAGGAAAGCCTTGTCAAATAGGTGTTTCTTCAGGTTCACGGTAAAGAAGAAGGGTCAAACTACCACCAGGGTCATAAAACTACCCCTGGAAATGCTCACACCTCCTAGGAAAGCCTTGTCAAATAGGTGTTTCTTCAGGTTCACGGTACAGAGGAAGGGTCAAACTACCACCAGGGTCATAAAACTACCCCTGGAAATGCTCACACCTCCTAGGAAAGCCTTGTCAAATAGGTGTTTCTTCAGGTTCACGGTACAGAGGAGGGGTCACACTACCACCAGGGTCATAAAACTACCCCTGGAAATGCTCACACCTCCTAGGAAAGCCTTGTCAAATAGGTGTTTCTTCAGGTTCATGGTACAGAGGAAGGGTCAAACTACCACCAGGGTCATAAAACTACTCCTGGAAATGCTCACACCTCCTAGGAAAGCCTTGTCAAATAGGTGTTTCTTCAGGTTCATGGTACAGAGGATGGTTCAAACTACCACCAGGGTCATAAAACTACTCCTGGAAATGCTCACACCTCCTAGGAAAGCCTTGTCAAATAGGTGTTTCTTCAGGTTCATGGTACAGAGGAAGGGTCAAACTACCACCAGGGTCATAAAACTACACCTGGAAATGCTCACACCTCCTAGGAAAGCCTTGTCAAATAGGTGTTTCTTCAGGTTCACGGTACAGAGGAAGGGTCACACTACCACCAGGGTCATAAAACTACCCCTGGAAATGCCCACAACTCCTAGGAAAGCCTTGTCAAATAGGTGTTTCTTCAGGTTCATGGTACAGAGGAAGGGTCAAACTACCACCAGGGTCATAAAACTACTCCTGGAAATGCTCACACCTCCTAGGAAAGCCTTGTCAAATAGGTGTTTCTTCAGGTTCATGGTACAGAGGAAGGGTCAAACTACCACCAGGGTCATAAAACTACTCCTGGAAATGCTCACACCTCCTAGGAAAGCCTTGTCAAATAGGTGTTTCTTCAGGTTCATGGTACAGAGGAAAGGTCAAACTACCACCAGGGTCATAAAACTACCCCTGGAAATGCCCACATCTCCTAGGAAAGCCTTGTCAAATAGGTGTTTCTTCAGGTTCATGGTACAGAGGAAGGGTCAAACTACCACCAGGGTCATAAAACTACTCCTGGAAATGCCCACAACTCCTAGGAAAGCCTTGTCAAATAGGTGTTTCTTCAGGTTCACGGTACAGAGGAAGGGGCAAACTACCACCAGGGTCATAAGACTACCCATGGAAATGCTCACACCTCCTAGGAAAGCCTTGTCAAATAGGTGTTTCTTCAGGTTCACGGTACAGAGGATGGGTCACACTACCACCAGGGTCATAAAACTACCCCTGGAAATGCTCACCTTCTAGGAAAGCCTTGTCAAATAGGTGTTTCTTCAGGTTCATGGTACAGAGGAAGGTCAAACTACCACCAGGGTCATAAAACTACCCTGGAAATGCCCACAACTCCTAGGAAAGCCTTGTCAAATAGGTGTTTCTTCAGGTTCACGGTACAGAGGAAGGGTCAAACTACCACCAGGGTCATAAAACTACCCCTGGAAATGCCCACAACTCCAAGGAAAGCCTTGTCAAATAGGTGTTTCTTCAGGTTCATGGTACAGAGGAAGGGTCAAACTACCACCAGGGTCATAAAACTACCCCTGGAAATGCTCACATCTCCTAGGAAAGCCTTGTCAAATAGGTGTTTCTTCAGGTTCATGGTACAGAGGAAGGGTCACACTACCACCAGGGTCATAAAACTACCCCTGGAAATGCTCACATCTCCTAGGAAAGCCTTGTCAAATAGGTGTTTCTTCAGGTTCATGGTACAGAGGAAGATCAAACTACCACCAGGGTCATAAAACTACTCCTGGAAATGCTCACACCTCCTAGGAAAGCCTTGTCAAATAGGTGTTTCTTCAGGTTCATGGTACAGAGGAAGGGTCAAACTACCACCAGGGTCATAAAACTACCCCTGGAAATGCCCACACCTCCTAGGAAAGCCTTGTCAAATAGGTGTTTCTTCAGGTTCACATTACAGAGGAGGGGTCACACTACCAACAGGGTCATAAAACTACCCCTGGAAATGCTCACACCTCCTAGGAAAGCCTTGTCAAATAGGTGTTTCTTCAGGTTCATGGTACAGAGGAAGGGTCAAACTACCACCAGGGTCATAAAACTACTCCTGGAAATGCTCACACCTCCTAGGAAAGCCTTGTCAAATAGGTGTTTCTTCAGGTTCATGGTACAGAGGAAGGCTCAAACTACCACCAGGGTCATAAAACTACTCCTGGAAATGCTCACACCTCCTAGGAAAGCCTTGTCAAATAGGTGTTTCTTCAGGTTCATGGTACAGAGGAGGGGTCACACTACCACCAGGGTCATAAAACTACCCCTGGAAATGCTCACACCTCCTAGGAAAGCCTTGTCAAATAGGTGTTTCTTCAGGTTCACGGTACAGAGGAGGGGTCACACTACCACCAGGGTCATAAAACTACACCTGGAAATGCTCACACCTCCTAGGAAAGCCTTGTCAAATAGGTGTTTCTTCAGGTTCACGGTACAGAGGAGGGGTCACACTACCACCAGGGTCATAAAATTACCCCTGGAAATCCTCACACCTCCTAGGAAAGCCTTGTCAAATAGGTGTTTCTTCAGGTTCATGGTACAGAGGAAGGGTCAAACTACCACCAGGGTCATAAAACTACTCCTGGAAATGCTCACACCTCCTAGGAAAGCCTTGTCAAATAGGTGTTTCTTCAGGTTCATGGTACAGAGGAAGGGTCAAACTACCACCAGGGTCATAAAACTACTCCTGGAAATGCTCACACCTCCTAGGAAAGCCTTGTCAAATAGGTGTTTCTTCAGGTTCATGGTACAGAGGAAGGTTCAAACTACCACCAGGGTCATAAAACTACTCCTGGAAATGCTCACACCTCCTAGGAAAGCCTTGTCAAATAGGTGTTTCTTCAGGTTCATGGTACAGAGGAAGGGTCAAACGACCACCAGGGTCATAAAACTACCCCTGGAAATGCCCACATCTCCTAGGAAAGCCTTGTCAAATAGGTGTTTCTTCAGGTTCATGGTACAGAGGAAGGGTCAAACTACCACCAGGGTCATAAAACTACTCCTGGAAATGCCCACAACTCCTAGGAAAGCCTTGTCAAATAGGTGTTTCTTCAGGTTCACGGTACAGAGGAAGGGGCAAACTACCACCAGGGTCATAAGACTACCCCTGGAAATGCTCACACCTCCTAGGAAAGCCTTGTCAAATAGGTGTTTCTTCAGGTTCACGGTACAGAGGAGGGGTCACACTACCACCAGGGTCATAAAACTACCCCTGGAAATGCTCACACCTTCTAGGAAAGCCTTGTCAAATAGGTGTTTCTTCAGGTTCATGGTACAGAGGAAGGGTCAAACTACCACCAGGGTCATAAAACTACCCCTGGAAATGCCCACAACTCCTAGGAAAGCCTTGTCAAATAGGTGTTTCTTCAGGTTCACGGTACAGAGGAAGGGGCAAACTACCACCAGGGTCATAAAACTACTCCTGGAAATGCCCACAACTCCAAGGAAAGCCTTGTCAAATAGGTGTTTCTTCAGGTTCATGGTACAGAGGAAGGGTCAAACTACCACCAGGGTCATAAAACTACCCCTGGAAATGCTCACATCTCCTAGGAAAGCCTTGTCAAATAGGTGTTTCTTCAGGTTCATGGTACAGAGGAAGGGTCACACTACCACCAGGGTCATAAAACTACCCCTGGAAATGCTCACATCTCCTAGGAAAGCCTTGTCAAATAGGTGTTTCTTCAGGTTCATGGTACAGAGGAAGGGTCAAACTACCACCAGGGTCATAAAACTACTCCTGGAAATGCTCACACCTCCTAGGAAAGCCTTGTCAAATAGGTGTTTCTTCAGGTTCATGGTACAGAGGAAGGGTCAAACTACCACCAGGGTCATATAACTACGCCTGGAAATGCTCACACCTCCTAGGAAAGCCTTGTCAAATAGGTGTTTCTTCAGGTTCACGGTACAGAGGAAGGGTCACACTACCACCAGGGTCATAAAACTACCCCTGGAAATGCCCACAACTCCTAGGAAAGCCTTGTCAAATAGGTGTTTCTTCAGGTTCACGGTACAGAGGAGGGGTCACACTACCACCAGGGTCATAAAACTACCCCTGGAAATGCTCACACCTCCTAGGAAAGCCTTGTCAAATAGGTGTTTCTTCAGGTTCATGGTACAGAGGAAGGGTCAAACTACCACCAGGGTCATAAAACTACCCCTGGAAATGCTCACACCTCCTAGGAAAGCCTTGTCAAATAGGTGTTTCTTCAGGTTCATGGTACAGAGGAAGGGTCAAACTACCACCAGGGTCATAAAACTACTCCTGGAAATGCTCACACCTCCTAGGAAAGCCTTGTCAAATAGGTGTTTCTTCAGGTTCATGGTACAGAGGAAGGGTCAAACTACCACCAGGGTCATAAAACTACTCCTGGAAATGCTCACACCTCCTAGGAAAGCCTTGTCAAATAGGTGTTTCTTCAGGTTCATGGCACAGAGGAGGGGTCACACTACCACCAGGGTCATAGAACTACTCCTGGAAATGCTCACACCTCCTAGGAAAGCCTTGTCAAATAGGTGTTTCTTCAGGTTCACGGTAAAGAAGAAGGGTCACACTACCACCAGGGTCATAAAACTACCCCTGGAAATGCTCACACCTCCTAGGAAAGCCTTGTCAAATAGGTGTTTCTTCAGGTTCATGGTACAGAGGAAGGGTCAAACTACCACCAGGGTCATAAAACTACTCCTGGAAATGCTCACACCTCCTAGGAAAGCCTTGTCAAATAGGTGTTTCTTCAGGTTCATGGTACAGAGGAAGGTCAAACTACCACCAGGGTCATAAAACTACTCCTGGAAATGCTCACACCTCCTAGGAAAGCCTTGTCAAATAGGTGTTTCTTCAGGTTCATGGTACAGAGGAAGGGTCAAACTACCACCAGGGTCATAAAACTACTCCTGGAAATGCCCACAACTCCAAGGAAAGCCTTGTCAAATAGGTGTTTCTTCAGGTTCACGGTAAAGAAGAAGGGTCAAACTACCACCAGGGTCATAAAACTACCCCTGGAAATGCCCACAACTCCAAGGAAAGCCTTGTCAAATAGGTGTTTCTTCAGGTTCACGGTACAGAGGCAGGGTCATACTACCACCAGGGTCATAAAACTACCCCTGGAAATGCCCACAACTCCTAGGAAAGCCTTGTCAAATAGGTGTTTCTTCAGGTTCACGGTACAGAGGAAGGGTCATACTACCACCAGGGTCATAAAACTACCCCTGGAAATGCTCACACCTCCTAGGAAAGCCTTGTCAAATAGGTGTTTCTTCAGGTTCACGGTACAGAGGAGGGGTCACACTACCACCAGGGTCATAAAACTACCCCTGGAAATGCCCACAACTCCTAGGAAAGCCTTGTCAAATAGGTGTTTCTTCAGGTTCACGGTACAGAGGAAGGGTCATACTACCACCAGGGTCATAAAACTACCCCTGGAAATGCTCACACCTCCTAGGAAAGCCTTGTCAAATAGGTGTTTCTTCAGGTTCACGGTACAGAGGAAGGGGCAAACTACCACCAGGGTCATAAAACTACCCCTGGAAATGCTCACACCTCCTAGGAAAGCCTTGTCAAATAGGTGTTTCTTCAGGTTCACGGTACAGAGGAGGGGTCACACTACCACCAGGGTCATAGAACTACTCCTGGAAATGCTCACACCTCCTAGGAAAGCCTTGTCAAATAGGTGTTTCTTCAGGTTCACGGTACAGAGGAAGGGTCACACTACCACCAGGGTCATAAAACTACCCCTGGAAATGCTCACACCTCCTAGGAAAGCCTTGTCAAATAGGTGTTTCTTCAGGTTCACGGTACAGAGGAGGGGTCACACTACCACCAGGGTCATAAAACTACCCCTGGAAATGCTCACACCTCCTAGGAAAGCCTTGTCAAATAGGTGTTTCTTCAGGTTCACGGTACAGAGGAAGGGTCATACTACCACCAGGGTCATAAAACTACCCCTGGAAATGCCCACAACTCCTAGGAAAGCCTTGTCAAATAGGTGTTTCTTCAGGTTCACGGTACAGAGGAGGGGTCACACTACCACCAGGGTCATAAAACTACTCCTGGAAATGCCCACAACTCCTAGGAAAGCCTTGTCAAATAGGTGTTTCTTCAGGTTCACGGTACAGAGGAGGGGTCACACTACCACCAGGGTCATAAAACTACCCCTGGAAATGCTCACACCTCCTAGGAAAGCCTTGTCAAATAGGTGTTTTTGGCCAACGAAATGTCTTGTAATACGGCTCTATAAGGTTGGTATTGTCAAATGCTCCCGCCCCTCATACCAACTATTTCCAAAGGCCAAAACGGAGGTTAATCGAGTTTTAATGAGTGTTCTTTTAAGTTCACGGTACAGAAGAAGGCTCAGACTACCACCAGGGTCATAAAAGTACCCCTGGAAATGCCCTAAACTCCCACGAAAGACTAGTAAATTACGTGTTCTAATGAGTGTTCTTTTAGGCTTACGGTACAGAAGAAGGCTCAGACTACCACCAGGGTCATAAAAGTACCCCTGGAAATGCCCAAAACTCCCACGAAAGACTAGTAAATTTTGTGTCATTGTGCTCAGAAATGTTTAATAAAAAATATGGCCCTGATGGAGAGAGGCGTCGCTGAGGTCAGACAGGCCAAGCTGGAGTCCAAAGTGACGGCTCTGAAGGACTGTGCCAATGATTCAGAAGTGCCAGGCAACAGAGCAGCAATGAAGGCTCTTGTTGACCGTATGGCTCAAGTTGAAAGCAGACTCGAGTGCCATTCAAGATAGCCTAGTCTGGACCATGCCGGGTCTGTGTGGTCTGATTTTCTATGTAATTCTATGTAATTCGATGTAATTCTCTCTCTCTCTCTCTCTCTCTCTCTCTCTCTCTCTCTCTCTCTCTCTCTCTCTCTCTCTCTCTCTCTCTCTCTCTCTCTCTCTCTCTCTATCTTTCACACACACACACACACACACACACACACACAGAGAGAGAGAGAGAGAGAGAGAGAGAGAGAGAGAGAGAGAGAGAGAGAGAGAGAGAGAGAGAGAGAATTACATAGAATTACATATCAGACAATCACAGGGAGACAGTAACGCACAGAGAGAGAGAGAGAGAGAGAGAGACATAGAGAGACATAGAATTACATATCAGACAATCACAGGGAGACAGTAACGCACAGAGAGAGAGAGAGAGAGAGAGAGAATTACATAGAATTACATAGAATTACATATCAGACAATCACAGGGAGACAGTAACGCACAGAGAGAGAGAGAGAGAGAGAGAGAGAGAGAGAGAGAGAGAGAGGAAAAAAGGTTTATGAGAACAGAAAAAGATAAAAAAAGAGAAAAAAAGAA
>NW_026110330.1:602500-650000 GCF_024679095.1 Eriocheir sinensis | reverse complement strand
CAGGGAGCAGGGGGCCGTTTTATTTCACGTGTTACCATTGGAGCAAGGTTGTCTAAGCATCTGGTGAACACTGAAGTTAGTATGCTCACTTGGTCATTAACATTATCCGTGTTTAATATTTGATTCAGTTCGGTGACGTTGTTTAGCAGGCTTTCGCAGAATTTATCTTAAGTCTCTGAATGTTTTTATAACTGGTATTCGTTTTGGCTTTTTCATATTGACTGTGGCTGTGATAAGCCCGTGATCAGCGATAGGGATTACGTCACTGTGCAATATGAGGTCAGGGTTATTGGTTATTGTTACATCCAGTAGTGTAGCAGTGGTGGGGGTTAGTCGTGTGGGTTTGCTTATTAGTTGTGTTAGTTTATTATTCTTTAGTAAGCGTGAGAGTTTGCTGGTAGGCGAGAAGGTCGTCATTTAGGTCGCCTAGTACTAAGAATGTTTTTTATGAAGCATAATAGATCGTATAGTTTCAGTTATATGATCATATGAATTAGCGAGCCTTTGGGTGTCTGTAAATCCATCCTACTATGACAGATGGTAATATCCTGCACTCGGACGGGACCCATATGTCTTCAGTCCCTGTTTGTTTAGTTATTTTAGTGTCTATTATTTCAGAAGCAAAGGTATCACTAACATAGAGACAGACACCTGCACCTCGGCCGCCGTCGCACCTGAACACTTTATAATTGGGAATGTTGATGTATGTGTCAGGGAGTGTAAGGAGAGCCATGTTTCGCTGACGCAAAGAATATCTGTATTTCTGTCACTCATTAACATTTTTATTTCATCAAAGTTTGCGAGTAGGGATTGGCCATTAATGTGATCTATGGTAAGACAGTCCTTGGAGTGTTCAGAGTTGTTGGGGTTTTCACTGCTGGCTTAAGGGAGAGGGAGAGAGAGAGAGAATAAGGGAGAGAGAGAGAGAGAGAGAGAGAGAGAATAAGGGAGAGGGAGAGGGAGAGAGAATAAGGGAGAGGGAGAAAGAGAGAGAATAAGGGAAAGGGAGAGAGAGAGTGTGTTGGCTTAATGGTGATGGGGGTGTTGGCTTAATGGTGATGGATGTGTTGGCTTAATGGTGATGGATGTGTTGGCTTAATGGTGATGGATGTGTTGGCTTAATGGTGATGGATGTGTTGGCTTAATGGTGATGGATGTGTTGGCTTAATGGTGATGGATGTGTTGGCTTAATGGTGATGGATGTGTTGGCTTAATGGTGATGGATGTGTTGGCTTAATGGTGATGGGGGTATTGACTTAATGGTGATGGATGTGTTGGCTTAATGGTGATGGATGTGTTGGCTTAATGGTGATGGATGTGTTGGCTTAATGGTGATGTGGTATTGACTTAATGGGGATGGTGGTGTTGGCTGAATGGTGATGGAGGTGGTTGCTTAATGGTGATGGATGTGTTGGCTTAATGGTGATGGGGGTATTGACTTAATGGTGATGGATGTGTTGGCTTAATGGTGATGGATGTGTTGGCTTAATGGTGATGGATGTGTTGGCTTAATGGTGATGGATGTGTTGGCTTAATGGTGATGGATGTGTTGGCTTAATGGTGATGGGGGTGTTGGCTTAATGGTGATGGATGTGTTGGCTTAATGGTGATGGATGTGTTGGCTTAATGGTGATGGATGTGTTGGCTTAATGGTGATGGATGTGTTGGCTTAATGGTGATGGATGTGTTGGCTTAATGGTGATGGGGGTGTTGGCTTAATGGTGATGGATGTGTTGGCTTAATGGTGATGGATGTGTTGGCTTAATGGTGATGGATGTGTTGGCTTAATGGTGATGGATGTGTTGGCTTAATGGTGATGGATGTGTTGGCTTAATGGTGATGGATGTGTTGGCTTAATGGTGATGGGGGTATTGACTTAATGGTGATGGATGTGTTGGCTTAATGGTGATGGATGTGTTGGCTTAATGGTGATGGATGTGTTGGCTTAATGGTGATGGATGTGTTGGCTTAATGGTGATGGGGGTGTTGGCTTAATGGTGATGGGGGTGTTGGCTTAATGGTGATGGATGTGTTGGCTTAATGGTGATGGATGTGTTGGCTTAATGGTGATGGATGTGTTGGCTTAATGGTGATGGATGTGTTGGCTTAATGGTGATGGGGGTGTTGGCTTAATGGTGATGGGTGTGTTGGGTTAATGGTGATGGGGGTGTTGGCTTAATGGTGATGGATGTGTTGGCTTAATGGTGATGGATGTGTTGGCTTAATGGTGATGGATGTGTTGGCTTAATGGTGATGGATGTGTTGGCTTAATGGTGATGGATGTGTTGGCTTAATGGTGATGGATGTGTTGGCTTAATGGTGATGGGGTGTTGGCTTAATGGTGATGGATGTGTTGGCTTAATGGTGATGGATGTGTTGGCTTAATGGTGATGGATGTGTTGGCTTAATGGTGATGGATGTGTTGGCTTAATGGTGATGGATGTGTTGGCTTAATGGTGATGGATGTGTTGGCTTAATGGTGATGGTGGTGTTGGCTTAATGGTGATGGATGTGTTGGCTTAATGGTGATGGATGTGTTGGCTTAATGGTGATGGATGTGTTGGCTTAATGGTGATGGATGTGTTGGCTTAATGGTGATGGGGGTATTGACTTAATGGTGATGGGGGTATTGACTTAATGGTGATGGATGTGTTGGCTTAATGGTGATGGATGTGTTGGCTTAATGGTGATGGATGTGTTGTCTTAATGGTGATGGATGTGTTGGCTTAATGGTGATGGGGGTGTTGGCTTAATGGTGATGGATGTGTTGGCTTAATGGTGATGGATGTGTTGGCTTAATGGTGATGGATGTGTTGGCTTAATGGTGATGGATGTGTTGGCTTAATGGTGATGGGCGTGTTGGCTTAATGGTGATGGATGTGTTGGCTTAATGGTGATGGATGTGTTGGCTTAATGGTGATGGATGTGTTGGCTTAATGGTGATGGATGTGTTGGCTTAATGGTGATGGATGTGTTGGCTTAATGGTGATGGTGGTGTTGGCTTAATGGTGATGGGGGTGTTGGCTTAATGGTGATGGATGTGTTGGCTTAATGGTGATGGATGTGTTGGCTTAATGGTGATGGATGTGTTGGCTTAATGGTGATGGATGTGTTGGCTTAATGGTGATGGATGTGTTGGCTTAATGGTGATGGATGTGTTGGGTTAATGGTGATGGATGTGTTGGCTTAATGGTGATGGATGTGTTGACTTAATGGTGATGGATGTGTTGACTTAATGGTGATGGATGTGTTGGCTTAATGGTGATGGATGTGTTGGCTTAATGGTGATGGGGGTGTTGGCTTAATGGTGATGGATGTGTTGGCTTAATGGTGATGGATGTGTTGGCTTAATGGTGATGGATGTGTTGGCTTAATGGTGATGGATGTGTTGGCTTAATGGTGATGGATGTGTTGGCTTAATGGTGATGGATGTGTTGGCTTAATGGTGATGGGTGTGTTGGCTTAATGGTGATGGATGTG
Source organism: Eriocheir sinensis (assembly GCF_024679095.1). Taxonomy (NCBI): domain Eukaryota; kingdom Metazoa; phylum Arthropoda; class Malacostraca; order Decapoda; family Varunidae; genus Eriocheir; species Eriocheir sinensis. Next base: position 646,520 of record NW_026110330.1, on the reverse strand, counting down.
TTGGCTTAATGGTGATGGATGTGTTGGCTTAATGGTGATGGGTGTGTTGGCTTAATGGTGATGGATGTGTTGGCTTAATGGTGATGGGGGTATTGACTTAATGGTGATGGGTGTGTTGGCTTAATGGTGATGGATGTGTTGGCTTAATGGTGATGGGGGTATTGACTTAATGGTGATGGGGGTATTGACTTAATGGTGATGGATGTGTTGGCTTAATGGTGATGGGGGTATTGACTTAATGGTGATGGGTGTGTTGGCTTAATGGTGATGGGGGTATTGACTTAATGGTGATGGATGTGTTGGCTTAATGGTGATGGGGGTATTGACTTAATGGTGATGGGTGTGTTGGCTTAATGTTGATGTGTTGGCTTAATGGTGATGGGGGTATTGACTTAATGGTGATGGGTGTGTTGGCTTAATGGTGATGGGGGTATTGACTTAATGGTGATGGATGTGTTGGCTTAATGGTGATGGGGGTATTGACTTAATGGTGATGGGTGTGTTGGCTTAATGGTGATGGATGTGTTGGCTTAATGGTGATGGGGGTATTGACTTAATGGTGATGGGTGTGTTGGCTTAATGGTGATGGGGGTATTGACTTAATGGTGATGGATGTGTTGGCTTAATGGTGATGGATGTGTTGGCTTAATGGTGATGGGGGTATTGACTTAATGGTGATGGGTGTGTTGGCTTAATGGTGATGGATGTGTTGGCTTAATGGTGATGGGGGTATTGACTTAATGGTGATGGGTGTGTTGGCTTAATGGTGATGGATGTGTTGGCTTAATGGTGATGGGGGTATTGACTTAATGGTGATGGGTGTGTTGGCTTAATGGTGATGGGGGTATTGACTTAATGGTGATGGATGTGTTGGCTTAATGGTGATGGATGTGTTGGCTTAATGGTGATGTGTGTCTTGACTTAATGGTGATGGGTGTGTTGGCTTAATGGTGATGGATGTGTTGGCTTAATGGTGATGGTGGTTTTGTCTTAATGGTGATGGATGTGTTGGCTTAATGGTGATGGATGTGTTGGCTTAATGGTGATGGTGGTATTGACTTAATGGTGATGGGTGTGTTGGCTTAATGGTGATGGATGTGTTGGCTTAATGGTGATGGATGTGTTGGCTTAATGGTGATGGATGTGTTGGCTTAATGGTGATGGGGGTATTGACTTAATGGTGATGGATGTGTTGGCTTAATGGTGATGGATGTGTTGGCTTAATGGTGATGGATGTGTTGGCTTAATGGTGATGGTGGTATTGACTTAATGGTGATGGATGTGTTGGCTTAATGGTGATGGATGTGTTGGCTTAATGGTGATGGATGTGTTGGCTTAATGGTGATGGATGTGTTGGCTTAATGGTGATGGATGTGTTGGCTTAATGGTGATGGCGGTGTTGGCTTAATGGTGATGGATGTGTTGGCTTAATGGTGATGGATGTGTTGGCTTAATGGTGATGGATGTGTTGGCTTAATGGTGATGGATGTGTTGGCTTAATGGTGATGGATGTGTTGGCTTAATGGTGATGGGGGTTTTGTCTTAATGGTGATGGATGTGTTGGCTTAATGGTGATGGATGTGTTGGCTTAATGGTGATGGATGTGTTGGCTTAATGGTGATGGATGTGTTGGCTTAATGGTGATGGATGTGTTGGCTTAATGGTGATGGATGTGTTGGCTTAATGGTGATGGGTGTATTGACTTAATGGTGATGGATGTGTTGGCTTAATGGTGATGGATGTGTTGGCTTAATGGTGATGGATGTGTTGGCTTAATGGTGATGGATGTGTTGGCTTAATGGTGATGGGGTGTTGGCTTAATGGTGATGGGGTGTTGGCTTGGTGATGGATGTGTTGGCTTAATGGTGATGGATGTGTTGGCTTAATGGTGATGGATGTGTTGGCTTAATGGTGATGGATGTGTTGGCTTAATGGTGATGGCGGTCTTGGCTTAATGGTGATGGTGGTGTTGGATTAATGGTGATAGGGGTGTTGGCTTAATGGTGATGGATGTGTTGGCTTAATGGTGATGGATGTGTTGGCTTAATGGTGATGGATGTGTTGGCTTAATGGTGATGGATGTGTTGGCTTAATGGTGATGGATGTGTTGGCTTAATGGTGATGGATGTGTTGGCTTAATGGTGATGGTGGTGTTGGCTTAATGGTGATGGATGTGTTGGCTTAATGGTGATGGAGGTGTTGGCTTAATGGTGATGGATGTGTTGGCTTAATGGTGATGGATGTGTTGGCTTAATGGTGATGGATGTGTTGGCTTAATGGTGATGGATGTTGGCTTCATGGTGATGGGGTGGTTGGCTTAATGGTGATGGATGTGTTGGCTTAATGGTGATGGATGTGTTGGCTTAATGGTGATGGATGTGTTGGCTTAATGGTGATGGATGTGTTGGCTTAATGGTGATGGGGGTATTGACTTAATGGTGATGGGGGTATTGACTTAATGGTGATGGATGTGTTGGCTTAATGGTGATGGATGTGTTGGCTTAATGGTTATGGTTGTGTTGGCTTAATGGTGATGGATGTGTTGGCTTAATGGTGATGGGGTGTTGGCTTAATGGTGATGGATGTGTTGGCTTAATGGTGATGGATGTGTTGGCTTAATGGTGATGGATGTGTTGGCTTAATGGTGATGGATGTGTTGGCTTAATGGTGATGGGGGTGTTGGCTTAATGGTGATGGATGTGTTGGCTTAATGGTGATGGATGTGTTGGCTTAATGGTGATGGATGTGTTGGCTTAATGGTGATGGATGTGTTGGCTTAATGGTGATGGATGTGTTGGCTTAATGGTGATGGCGGTCTTGTCTTAATGGTGATGGCGGTGTTGGCTTAATGGTGATGGATGTGTTGGCTTAATGGTGATGGATGTGTTGGCTTAATGGTGATGGATGTGTTGGCTTAATGGTGATGGATGTGTTGGCTTAATGGTGATGGATGTGTTGGCTTAATGGTGATGGATGTGTTGGGTTAATGGTGATGGATGTGTTGGCTTAATGGTGATGGATGTGTTGACTTAATGGTGATGGATGTGTTGACTTAATGGTGATGGATGTGTTGGCTTAATGGTGATGGATGTGTTGGCTTAATGGTGATGGTGGTGTTGGCTTAATGGTGATGGATGTGTTGGCTTAATGGTGATGGATGTGTTGGCTTAATGGTGATGGATGTGTTGGCTTAATGGTGATGGATGTGTTGGCTTAATGGTGATGGATGTGTTGGCTTAATGGTGATGGATGTGTTGGCTTAATGGTGATGGGTGTGTTGGCTTAATGGTGATGGATGTGTTGGCTTAATGGTGATGGATGTGTTGGCTTAATGGTGATGGGTGTGTTGGCTTAATGGTGATGGATGTGTTGGCTTAATGGTGATGGGGGTATTGACTTAATGGTGATGGGTGTGTTGGCTTAATGGTGATGGATGTGTTGGGTTAATGGTGATGGGGTATTGACTTAATGGTGATGGGGTATTGACTTAATGGTGATGGATGTGTTGGCTTAATGGTGATGGGGTATTGACTTAATGGTGATGGGTGTGTTGGCTTAATGGTGATGGGGTATTGACTTAATGGTGATGGATGTGTTGACAATGGTGATGGGGGTATTGACTTAATGGTGATGGGTGTGTTGGCTTAATGGTGATGGATGTGTTGGCTTAATGGTGATGGGGTATTGACTTAATGGTGATGGGTGTGTTGGCTTAATGGTGATGGTTGTATTGACTTAATGGTGATGGCTGTGTTGGCTTAATGGTGATGGGGTATTGACTTAATGGTGATGGCTGTGTTGGCTTAATGGTGATGGATGTGTTGGCTTAATGGTGATGGGGGTATTGACTTAATGGTGATGGGTGTGTTGGCTTAATGGTGATGGGGGTATTGACTTAATGGTGATGGATGTGTTGGCTTAATGGTGATGGATGTGTTGGCTTAATGGTGATGGGGGTATTGACTTAATGGTGATGGGTGTGTTGGCTTAATGGTGATGGATGTGTTGGCTTAATGGTGATGGATGTGTTGGCTTAATGGTGATGGGGGTATTGACTTAATGGTGATGGGTGTGTTGGCTTAATGGTGATGGATGTGTTGGCTTAATGGTGATGGGGGTATTGACTTAATGGTGATGGGTGTGTTGGCTTAATGGTGATGGGGGTATTGACTTAATGGTGATGGATGTGTTGGCTTAATGGTGATGGATGTGTTGGCTTAATGGTGATGGGTGTATTGACTTAATGGTGATGGGTGTGTTGGCTTAATGGTGATGGATGTGTTGGCTTAATGGTGATGGGGGTATTGACTTAATGGTGATGGGTGTGTTGGCTTAATGGTGATGGATGTGTTGGCTTAATGGTGATGGGGGTATTGACTTAATGGTGATGGGTGTGTTGGCTTAATGGTGATGGATGTGTTGGCTTAATGGTGATGGATGTGTTGGCTTAATGGTGATGGGGGTATTGACTTAATGGTGATGGGTGTGTTGGCTTAATGGTGATGGATGTGTTGGCTTAATGGTGATGGATGTGTTGGCTTAATGGTGATGGATGTGTTGGCTTAATGGTGATGGGGGTATTGACTTAATGGTGATGGGTGTGTTGGCTTAATGGTGATGGATGTGTTGGCTTAATGGTGATGGGGGTATTGACTTAATGGTGATGGGTGTGTTGGCTTAATGGTGATGGGGGTATTGACTTAATGGTGATGGATGTGTTGGCTTAGCAAGATGTAGGTAACAGGAGAGAGAGACACAGGGAGAGATGGAGAGAAAAAGAGATGATAGAGAGAGTCACTGGAGAGAATGTCATGCAGTATATATATGGACCAGCCTCGTGTGTCATGCAGTATGTACATGGACCAGCCTCGTGTGTCATGCAGTATGTATATGGACCAGCCTCGTGTGTCATGCAGTATGTATATGGACCAGCCTCGTGTGTCATGCAGTATGTATATGGACCAGCCTCGTGTGTCATGCAGTATGTATATGGACCAGCCTCGTGTGTCATGCAGTATGTATATGGACCAGCCTCGTGTGTCATGCAGTATGTATAAGGACCAGCCTCGTGTGTCATGCAGTATGTTTTCTGTCAGATATGTTTTGTCTTCCCAGAGCTGCCGTGACGGAGGCCGGACTCGTGTGGGACCGCGGAGATGCCGGGTCAAGCAGGGGAGACATCACGGAGAGTCACACCAAGATAGATAGGTCAATTTAGGTCAACATATGTCCTCAGTGTGTTAGTGAGGATAGGCTATCACTGGTTAGCTGTCTAATCATTGGGAGTGACTAGTGTGCAGAGCTCGGCAACATTATGGAATACTAAATGATATCAAGTGATTGTTTTTAGTCTTAAATTTACTCTCTCCTCCTCCTCCTCCTCCTCCTCCTCCTCCTCTCTGTCTATCTTCATCCCTTCCTTCCTTTTAATAAGTAAGTTATCTTTTGCTTAATTAACGTTTATAATTCTTTATGGTGGTCAAATCTTGCATCTCATTTCTCTATCGTCCATTCTCTCTCCTCCTCCTCCTCCTCCTCCTCTCTATATATATATCTTCATCCCTTCCTTCCTTTTAATTAATGTCTAAGTTATCCTTTGAGTGACGTTCTTTCTGGCGGTCAAATCTTGCATCCTATTTCCTATCGTCCATTCTCTCTCTTCCTCCTTCTCCTCCTCCTCTGGCTATCTTCATCCCTTCCTTCCTTTTAAGTAATGTCTAAGTTATCTATCGCTCAAGGTTCCTTCCAGTGTGTTTGTGGTACCCGGCTCTGCTTGCTAGTTTGTTTTGCCACTGTATAATTGTCAATCCTAGCTAGTTTTGTCACTGTATATTATTGTCAGTCCAAGTTTGTTTTGCCACTGTATAATTGTCAGTCCTAGTTTGTTTTGCCACTGTATAATTGTCAGTCCTAGTTTGCTTTGCCACTGTATAATTGTCAGTCCCAGCCAGGCGCCTCTTCCATGTAAAGATCTCGGCAGCTTCAAGCCTTGCCGATATCTCAATCCGTACGTGAATGTAAATTAACCGAAATCCTTGTTACTAAGCCCTGCACGGTGCTCTCTCACATAATGCTTCTTTAAATTTTCAGTCTCACTTAACTTCCGGGGTTAGTAATATATTTTGCCATGAGTTAACTCCCCGTGATGGCCAGTTTCATGTACTATATATAAGTAATTTGCCTTTTGCATGGCTATAATTCTGCATCTGTGTCTAAGGCCCAGTTTCACAGTTCCTCATGATGGGTTAGTGAGCTCCCAAACCAATACCAGAGCCTTCGAAATTTCCTTGTACGGTGTCTGGAGTTTATATTCAAGTTCACAAATTTGACGAGACTATACAGGAAAGGTCTAGTGTGTTTATGCTACGAAGGAAAGGGAGGAGAAGGGAGATGAGATTAGGAGACGAGTGAGCCGAGATCCTGTTTATATTCAAGTTCACAAATTTGATGAGACTATACAGGAAAGGTCTTGTGTGTTTATGCTACGAAGGAAAGGGAGGAGAAGGGAGATGAGATTAGGAGACGAGTGAGCCGAGATGGTGTTTATATTCAAGTTCACAAGTTTGACGAGACTATACATGAAAGTTCTTGTGTGTTTAAGGTACGTAGGAAAGGGAGGGGAAGGGAGATGAGATTGAGAGACGAGTGAGCTGAGATGGTGTTTATATTCAAGTCCACAAATTTGACGACACAATACAGGAAAAGCTCTTTGTATTTAGTGTGTCATCGAAGACCGCGCCATTTTGAACAGTATGGGATTCTATAGCTTGGTTCGGGAGTGTTACAAAGACCATGATGGACTGTGGAAGTGGCCTTTAATGTTCCCTTTTCTAATATGCCTCTCTGTTTTTGCAGGATGCCGCGGACGGACCATGCAGAGGACTCATCGCGACGACACCAACGGTTTGGTTAAGTGGGTTCTTTTGTGTGTGCGTCTGTGTGTGAATGGCAGGCCTGTCGTATGATTGTGTGTGTGTGTGCGTTGGCGTTATGCCTTCGCACTATTATTTTGTTAGGATGTATTTTTGTGTGTGAACTTTTTGCACGTAATCTTTTTTTATACCCATAGCTAGCGTTTGTTTGTGTGGCAGTGTTCCGGGAGATGGACGCCGGGGGACATGGGCTTGAGGCGCACGCACATGACCTCCTCGGTCCGTGACCTCTTCAGCTGGGGAGACCGGTAAGCATTTTGATATAGTTGTGTGGATAATGGATATTGTTTTTTACAGCTAAAGAAACCACTCTAGGGCAACGAGAAAATAGGTTTAGAAAAAGCCCGTTGACTTGATTTTCCACCAAGTTTAGTAGAAAACACTCACTTGTCAATCCTGTGTTGTGAGAATTACTGTTTGGAACACTCTCATACACGGGAGATTTTAGTGCGGCTGGTGGTCGCAGTGAGCGTTTAGCACCACCAGCAAATACGCCTAACGCCCACTGCAAGCGTTTAGCAATGAAAGGGTTAAGTTGGACTGGTTATATGTATATTGATACATTCAAATGAAGGTTTAGAGTGTAACCACTGATGGTACACGAGTCAGGATCATCAAAATCATCCAAAAAAATCAGCATCTATATCCTCAGCTGCCAAAGGAGTCATTTCCTCCGGCTCAAGAGGTCTCTTACTCCTTGACATGATAGACTATAATAATAAAAGAAACTTGGAAAAATGCAAAAATTCCCGGTGTCAGCTGATGTGCGTTGCATATGTAGTGCGGCGACGGCCTGATGAACGAGCCTCCCATAACCCACTTAGCCAGGGGGGCACCTCTTTGGCCGACGCGGGAAGGAGTGGCTTTCTCATCACACTGGTCGCGGGTTCAATCCCAGGCAGCCGGCGAATACCCTGATCTTGATTAATTTCTCGTGTTATTTCGATACACGCAGAGGACGTGTTGAGAAATAGGAAGGATTTAGAAAAGAAGCTCGTCGGGGCATTACACATATCCAACAAGGCACAAGGGTGACTGTCCTTGAGAGGCAATGTCGGCAAGTGTCCAGGGGTTTGAGATGCCTAATAATAATTTATTTTGTTCATTTTGTCAGTAGTAAGGAATCTTCTATTTTTTGGGGGGGTCGGCCCAGCCCGTTCTGGCGCAGGCGAGTGTTTATAGTGGCGCCATGATACTATCTAATGAGGGCAAATGAGAGCAAACGTCTATACACAGACGCGCCGACAAAAAGTCCCAATTTCCAAACGTCTCTATATAGATCCTCCGCCGGGAAGGGCTTAACCCGTGGGCTTGGGCCGTGGGGAAGCCGAGAAGTGGCCGAGAAATGGCAAAATTACACTGCATTTTGAGACTAAGAAAACAGCATGGAACGTACTTCAGAGCACCTGGTACTCTCATAACCATAAAGCCATTAAGAGTATTTCTTTCACTCAAACTCCATTCTGTTTGTGTGGTGTTTGTCACAAAATAAACAGTCTTGTGACGTGTGGCATCTAGCCGAGAGTCGCTTGTTGTCTACTTTAAAGAATTTGACGAGTGATTACTGTATGGATAGCTAATTCAGTCTGCCATGACCTTACAGCACCACCCATGACAAAAAAGCCCACCTCAAGATCACTCACCCACCACAATGACCCAGGGCATGCATGGTGGGTTCCTCTATGCCACAACTGCCTACAATTAGCTTGAATCAGGGGTTTTATGGCGAGCCCTTTTTAGGGTCCACCATACCACAGCCATGACTCGTGAAAGCCCAGAAAAGGGTCTGCCGATGTTCTTGGGTTAATTGTTGCTCCTTCAGAGACAAAAGTTATGAGCGGCCGAAAGAGAGGTCAGTTTCGGGAGGAGAGGTGTCTCGATACGTCATTCCTCGTGAGAGAATACAAGTCGAAGGCAGGAGGAGATATAGACACAGGAAGGGTGCCCCAGAGTTTACCAGTGTAAGGGATGAAAGAATGAAGATGTTGGTTAACTCTTGCATAATAGGTTTGGACAGTATAGGGATGAAAGAATGAAGATGCTGGTTAACTCTTGCATAAGGGGTTTGGACAGTATAGGGATGAAAGAGTGAAGATGCTGGTTAACTCTTGCATAAGGGGTTGGACAGTATAGGGATGAAAGAATGAAGATGTTGGTTAACTCTTGCATAAGGGGTTAGAAATCGAGCTAATAGGGTACTGGGATTTATTTCAAGGAGCGTAAGCAACAGAAGCCCCAAAGTCTTCCTCAAACTATATTTAGCATTAGTTGGACCTCATCTTGACTATGCGGTTCAGTTCTGGTCACCCTACTATAGAATGGATATCAAAATGTTAGAATCGGTGCAGAGGAGGATGACTAAGATGATTCAGGGGTTGAGAAACTTGCCATACGAGGAAAGACTCAAACAGTTAAACTTGCATTCTCTAGAAAGGCGAAGGGCGCGTGGAGACATGATCGAGGTTTATAAATGGATGAAGGGCTTTAATAAGGGGGATATTCATAAGGTTTTGTTGGTAAGAGAACCGGGTAGGACACGAAGTAACGGGTTTTAACTGGATAAATTCAGATTCAACAGGGACATAGGCAAAAATTGGTTTACTAACAGGGTGGTGGATGAGTGGAATAGGCTTAGCAGTCATGTGGTGAGTGCCAATACAATTGTCACATTCAAAAATAGACTAGATAAATTCATGGACAGCGATATTAGGTGGGGTTAGATACACGGGAGCTTAGGGTCAAAGGAGCTGCCTCGTACAGGCCTACCGGCCTCTTGCAGACTCCTGCGTTCTTATGTTCTTATGACAGTATAGGGATGAAAGAGTGAAGATGTTGGTTAACTCTTGCATAAGGGGTTTGGACAGTATAGGGATGAAAGAGTGAAGATGTTGGTTAACTCTTGCATAATGGGTTTGGACAGTATAGGGATGAAAGAGTGGAGATGCTGGTTGACTCTTGCATAATGGGTTTGGACAGCACAGGGATGAAAGAATGAAGATGCTGGTTAACTCTTGCATAATGGGTTTGGACAGTATAGGGATGAAAGAGTGGAGATGCTGGTTGACTCTTGCATAAGGGGTTGGACAGTATAGGGATGAAAGAATGAAGATGCTGGTTAACTCTTGCATAAGGGGTTTGGACAGTATAGGGATGAAAGAGTGGAGATGCTGGTTAACTCTTGCATAAGGGGTTTGGACAGTATAGGGATGAAAGAATGAAGATGCTGGTTAACTCTTGCATAAGGGGTTTGGACAGTATAGGGATGAAAGAGTGGAGATGCTGGTTAACTCTTGCATAAGGGGTTGGACAGTATAGGGATGAAAGAATGAAGATGCTGGTTAACTCTTGCATAAGGGGTTTGGACAGTATAGGGATGAAAGAGTGGAGATGCTGGTTAACTCTTGCATAAGGGGTTTGGACAGTATAGGGATGAAAGAATGAAGATGCTGGTTAACTCTTGCATAATGGGTTGGACAGTATAGGGATGAAAGAATGAAGATACTGGTTAACTCTTGCATAAGGGGTTGGACAGTATAGGGATGAAAGAATGAAGATGCTGGTTAACTCTTGCATAATGGGTTGGACAGTATAGGGATGAAAGAGTGAAGATGCTGGTTAACTCTTGCATAATGGGTTGGACAGTATAGGGATGAAAGAGTGAAGATGCTGGTTGACTCTTGCATAATGGGTTTGGACAGTATAGGGATGAAAGAGTGGAGATGCTGGTTGACTCTTGCATAATGGGTTTGGACAGCACAGGGATGAAAGAATGAAGATGCTGGTTAACTCTTGCATAATGGGTTTGGACAGTATAGGGATGAAAGAGTGGAGATGCTGGTTAACTCTTGCATAATGGGTTTGGACAGTATAGGGATGAAAGAATGAAGATGCTGGTTAACTCTTGCATAATGGGTTTGGACAGTATAGGGATGAAAGAGTGAAGATGTTGGTTAACTCTTGCATAATGGGTTTGGACAGTATAGGGATGAAAGAGTGAAGATGCTGGTTGACTCTTGCATAATGGGTTTGGACAGTATAGGGATGAAAGAGTGGAGATGCTGGTTGACTCTTGCATAATGGGTTTGGACAGCACAGGGATGAAAGAATGAAGATGCTGGTTAACTCTTGCATAATGGGTTTGGACAGTATAGGGATGAAAGAGTGGAGATGTTGGTTGACTCTTGCATAAGGGGTTGGACAGTATAGGGATGAAAGAATGAAGATGCTGGTTAACTCTTGCATAAGGGGTTGGACAGTATAGGGATGAAAGAATGAAGATGCTGGTTAACTCTTGCATAAGGGGTTGGACAGTATAGGGTATATGTAAGAGTAGTATTTGTATATGTGTGAAAAATTATTTAAATGGATATATAATGTTAGGAATTGCAAAAATGATTATATATGCATAATAGAGGAGATCGGTGATGACAACCATTTTTAGTTTAAGAAAAATTCAATTAAGTACGGAAGAGACAGAGATGGAATTTATACATTCTTAAAAATACTTAAAACTACTTATCCTCCCTAATTTCTATCTTTCCCGTACTTAATTAAATTTTGGCATTACAATTTTGTTGACCTTAACCCAGTGGTGGTGTTGGTAGCAGCGTGGGTCATGTTTCTTAATGGTCCCTCCAAGCGAGAAAAATGAGAAAAATCACCCTCACACAAACCATTTCATAATATATATATCAAAGCATTTGTGATCAGTTTAGGTATCATCTATTTTGGGGAGTTTAAATCATGGCACAAATTTGGCCCGTTGCTGCTTCACGGTAAAGCCACAAATTTGGCCTGTTGCTGCTACACGGTAAAGCCACAAATTTGGCCCGTTGCTGCTTCACGGTAAAGCCACAAATTTGGCCCGTCGCTGCTACACGGTAAAGCCACAAATTTGGCCCGTCGCTGCTACACGGTAAAGCCACAAATTTGGCCCGTCGCTGCTACACGGTAAAGCCACAAATTTGGCCCGTCGCTGCTACACGGTAAAGCCACAAATTATAGCCGGGAGCATTCTGGACCATCTAGAAAAGCCTAATTTAATTCATGATTCACAGCATAGGTTCACAAAGGATAGGTCTTGACCTGTTGTCCTTCTACACTAAAGTAATCGAGGCGGCTGACCAAGATGAAAACTATGACATATTGTATCTAGATTTCAGTAAAGCGTTCGACAAATTCCTCATCACCGGCTATTACTAAAATTACAGGCTCACGGTGTAGATGGGAAAGTTTTGAACTGGATCAGGGCGTGGCTCAGTGGTAGGAAGCAGACAGTGCAGATCAATGGTAAACAATCTGAATGGGGCAGTGTTACGAGTGGCGTCCCTCAGTGGTCGGTGCTGGGTCCTCTGCTTTTTATTATTTACATCAATGACTTGGACACAGGAATTAGTAGTGACGTCAGCAAGTTCACAGATGATACCAAGATCGGTAGTGTAATCTAATCAGACAGGGACGCTACCGTTCTCCAGGATGAGTTTGACAGACTATATGATTGGGCGGGGAAGTGGCAGATGGAATTCAATGTTGGGAAGTGTAGCATTCTGAGTGTAGGTAGGAATCATCCCTCACACAATTACTCCTTAAATGGCACTCCTCTAAGCAGGTCTGGGCGTGAGCAAGACTTAGGAGTCCTATAGTATCCCCAAACTATCGAGTCCATCCTGGCGGTGCCCCGAGACGGGGTTTTCCCTTTTGCGGCGATGCCAAGTCTACTACCAGCAATTAAAGGCTTAGTACGGAAGTGGGAAATTTTGTCCTTTCTCCCTTTCCCTCTCTCTCCCTACGGCCCCACCCTCTCTCTCTCTCTCTCTCTCTCTCTCTCTCTCTCTCTCTCTCTCTCTCTCACTCTCCTCTCTCTCCTCTCCTTTAATTTTCTGTTTCTCCCACCCTTTTCCTCATTTCTTCCTCATACTCCTCATTCAGACATGCATTACTTTTTTGTTACATGTTTTTTTCTCCTCTCACTTCACACACTTACACACACACACACACACACACACACACACACACACACACACACATATACAAGCATATATACATAAATACATAAATCGACAAAGAATGATTCAAACCATACAAATGAAGAGTATTCTCTCTCTCTCTCTCTCTCTCTCTCTCTCTCTCTCTCTCTCTCTCTCTCTCTCTCTCTCTCTCTCTCTCTCTCTCTCTCTCTCTCTCTCTCTCTCTCTCTCTCTCTCTCTCTCTCTCTCTCTCTCTCTCTCTCTCTCTCTCTCTCTCTCTCTCTCTCTCTCTCTCTCTCTCTCTCTCTCTCTCTCTCTCTCTCTGTGTCTGTGTGTGTGTGTGTCGTGTTATCATGAGCAATGACCTCTAGTTTACCTGCGGATTAAAGCGTTCAAAGTACCAAGGACCCAGCCTAAAAAAACTGCATCAATCAAAAACACATCAACCACAATTTGTTGTATATATACTCAGTCATTGTCATCATTCCACTAGAACAATATTCAAAGCCCCTATACATCCTCATTATAAATTTATATAAGCACACTATTATGAAGTTTCATTTCACGTTAATCTAACAATAAGACAATAATTGCTGCTTATACTTGGCATCGCCGCAAAAGGGAAAGCCCCGAAAAGGGCAACGCCAGGATGGACTCGATAGATTGTGGATACTATAGTGTGTGATGACCTCCGTACTAGGGCTCAATGCATTCAGGCCAAAAAAACCCTCACACAAACCATTTCATAATACAAAAGCATTTGTGATCAGATTATGTATCATCTATTTTGGGGTTTAAATATCATGGCACAAACTTGGCCCATCGCTGCGCTGCTAACGGTAAAGCCACAAACTTGGCCCGTCGCTGCTGCTGGGTTAATGGAGCAGCCACCTGTGTCTGAGCCAAGATGTCTGGATGTCTCCGCCGCTGCCTCTCCACATGTCTGAGTCTCCTGTACTTCCAGTGTGTTGCCCGCCTGGAGAGACACGTTGATGGAGGTGGCCGTGTGTGTCACCTTGCCTGTATCCTCTGGCGCCCAGGTAAACAATGATAATGATTATGATAATACCAATAATAGTAATGAATATAATAATACCAATAATAGTAATGAATATAACAATACCAATAATAGTAATGAAATGATAGTCGGTCAAATAACGAGATCATTAAATACTGTTGCTCTTGTATAATTTTCATAGTGTGTAATTCTCCGTCACTGTCTCCTGGGTTGTGTCTAAGTCGGTCTTGTTCTTTCAGAGGCGCGTAAGCGGAGAGCATCGGCGCAGCGCGGGAGCAGCACGTCAGGGTGTAGGGTGTTTTTTTAGCTGGTGTAGGGTGTTAGGGTGTTAGGTGTAACAACGGTTGGCTCTTTCACAGAACGGGTGTGACTCCGTTCTGCGTTTGAGTCTTCCACCTTCAGACGGTCTCCCTCCGAGATGTCTGAAGTTTTTTTGTCGGTTTTCTCCGGAGAAGCTCCAACTCTCGGCTTTCTCTTCCGGGGTCAGGCGGTCTGGACTCTGCTTGGCCAGGCGTTAGTCTTTCGCGTTGTCTCCGCCGACGTTTTGCCAGACTCTTCCGTAAGGTTGAGAGCCTGGCTTTTTTATTAGGTGGATCAGGCTGCCTTCTTCCAAGGAGTCTGATGGGAGTGAGTCTTTTTTGGTGTATGTATTTGGGTACTTATTGGTTAATGGAGGGTGGGGTAGAATGGTTGGTGGGCTGGAAGTGGGTTGGGGATGAGTCTCCTGGGATTTGGGTTGTCCGAGCCTTACCGCCTGGTGTGTTGGGTAACCTTCACGCCAGAAGGGGGTGCCAAGACCATATCCATCTCCTGGGCAGGGCGATTCCCTTTCCCATGCTGGCCCTCCTCCTCGTCTCCCCCCAAACCCCGCTGAGTGCTTGTGTGTGTTATTTTATTTAGGATGTCTTTTTTCATGCCTTTTTCCCGTGTGTTTATACCCAATAGCTAGCGTGTGTGTGTGTGTGGCAGTCCGGGCGCGTGCAGGAGACATCACATCACGTCCACAGTATTTGGTTTAGTGTGTGCTGTGTGTGTTTGTGTGTGATGGCAGGCCTGCCGTGTGTTTGACCTTTGCTGTGTGTTGCTGTGTGACTGCTAGGATTTCATTTCTATGTATGTTTTTCCCATAACCCCTTCCTCCCTAGCTCTTTAGCTGTTGTCCCTGCTGGGTGGATGCTGCCGGGTGACCAGCGGTGGCGGTGTGCAACGCGAGCTGCTGAGGTTTGGGGTAGCACTATGCAGGTTATGCAGGTATGTGGGGTGTGTGAGTTTTTTTGTGTGAGTGTCTTTTTTTGTGTGGGGTGTTGGCGGGGACTTAGCTAATCACTGTGTCAGGAAGGCATGGGCGTGGCCGTCTGTCCATCAGGCCGACGGGCAGGTGTGCCACCTGGCAGTCAGGCTAGCAGGTGACAGGCAAGCTATCTGGTGGTCAGGCTGTAAGTCGGGCCATCAGATAGGTAGGCAAACCACCTTGCGGTCGGGTTGTCGGGCGGGCACCCACCCTCGGTCAGGTAGGCAGGCAGCAGCGTCTACGCTGAACCGTGCGGCCACGTACGAACGCACGGAACCGTACGCTACGTTCCGCCGCACTGACGCTCGTCGTACCTCTGCTCGCACGCTTGCGGGCGGGTAGAAGGCGGGGCGGATGGGCGGACGGGCGGGCGTGCGTGGGAACAGGCGGGCGGATGGTGGTCGGGCGGTAGAGAGTCGAACGGCAGCAGACGCGCAGATAGATGTCAGATTCTCCCGTAGGGAGGTCTGGCAAGGTGTTAGTTTAGGCGGCGGAGTTATACGCGGGCCAGTCTGTGTTACAGCTTTGCCGTCAGGGTAGCTCCTTACGAGCTGCCCAAACTGAGACCAGTTTTCCTCACAGGAGGAGGCTGGTGGGGCCTAGGGTGTTAGGGGTACAACGGTTGGCTCTTTCACAGAACGGGTGTTTTCCGTTCTGCGTTTGATCTGCCGCCTTTGGGCGTCTCCCTCTGAGATGTCGGTTAGATTTCTTTTTTTATATGTCCGTGTGTGTAACTGTTGCCTTTTAGCCTGTTGTGTTCCTGAGCAGCAAGAAGAGGCGGCTGTGGTGACCCGCCCGATGCGGAAGGCTTCTGGGCCCTGTCGTGGCGCACCTCTCTGGCTGACTGGTTGACCAGGCTTTGACCAGGTGGCCGGGGAGGCGCATCCTCGCTGGGCGGGGTCTGGGGGCCCTCCGTCTTGGGGAGGTCGCTGCAGCAGGAGGAGGTAACTACTGCTGGTTTTGTAAGGCATTGTGGTTGAGAGCACCTTGCAGCTGTAACGCGAATTTCGTTCCGTAATAAACAATGTACCGCCATGCTGCCTGTCCTTCCTCCCTCCCAGCACTGTGTACGTCTGTGTGTGTGTGTGTGTTGCTTAATTCTCCCTCCCAGCACTGTGTACGTCTGTGTGTGTGTGTGTTGCTTAATTCTCCCTCACTGCACTGTGCGTACGTCTGTGTGTGTGTGTGTGTGTTGCTTAATTCTCCCTCACTGCACTGTGCGTACGTCTGTGTGTGTGTGTTGCTTAATTCTCCCTCACTGCACTGTGCGTACGTCTGTGTGTGTGTGTTGCTCTGTCTCTGTCTCTCTCTCTCAATCTCTCTCTCTGTCTCTGTCTCTCTCTGTCTGTCTCTCTATCTCTCAATCTCTCTCTGTGTCTTTCTCTCTCTCTAGTTAGTAAAGAACGGGCAATGTTTGCCATGGAAGACTCTACAGTATAAGACTCTACAGTATACATTCGAGTCTACAGTGTACATCCCAACCCTCTACGGCTGTTGCTGCTCCACCCGGGCATTACCACATCCACCCGGGTCTACAAGAAACCTCCACGGCCGAGCCTCAACCACAGAACACACCGCTACCGTTGATGAGGTTCCACGCCCCGGACTACCGCCATGTTAGCCTCCATAATAGTCCTCGGCGCACTTGTTCTGAGACGTCCTGGTGAGTGAGTGTCCTAATTGCCTTTACTGATAATGTCGCAGGTACCCAGTGGTTCAGGTGTGGCTTCGGATATTTTTGTTATTGTGTCGTAAATATCCAGTGATTATTTCCGAGTCGCTGAATGTTCATCGCACACAGTTTGTCTTTGAGTAGAAACACTGATTAATATCCATGATCGGTTAGGTTACAAACTCCCTCGATTTCAGACTGGAGAGCTACACAACACTGGTCATCCGCTGAGTGGTTGAATTCCTGGTCTACCGGCCCCTGGAGGAGTGGTCGGTTGCCTGGTCTACTGTGGATATGAGTGGTTGATTCCCTGGTCTACCCCTGGATGACGCGCTGTTCCTATGCAGGGAAGACTCTCCTTTATAAGGTAAGGTTTTAATGGCTGGGTTTACAAGAAGTTTTAATGGCTGGGTTTAAAAGAGGTTTTAATAGCTGGGTTTACAAGAGGTTTTAATGGCTGGGTTTACAAGAGGTTTTAATGGCTGGGTTTACAAGAGGTTTTAATAGCTGGGTTTACAAGAGGTTTTAATAGCTGGGTTTACAAGAGGTTTTAATAGCTGGGTTCAAGAGGTTTTAATAGCTGGGTTTACAAGAGGTTTTAATAGCTGGGTTCAAGAGAGGTTTTAATAGCTGGGTTCAAGCGGTTTTAATAGCTGGGTTCAAGAGGTTTTAATAGCTGGGTTAAAGAGGTTTTAATAGCTGGGTTCAAGAGAGGTTTTAATAGCTGGGTTCAAGAGAGGTTTTACTGGCTGGGTTTACAAGAGGTTTTAATGGCTGGGTTTACAAGATGTTATAATAGCTGGGTTCAAGAGAGGTTTTAATAGCTGGGTTCAAGAGAGGTTTTAATAGCTGGGTTAAAGAGAGGTTTTAATAGCTGGGTTCAAGAGAGGTTTTAATGGCTGGGTTTACAAGAGGTTTTAATGGCTGGGTTTACAAGAGGTTTTAATGGCTGGGTTTACAAGAGGTTTTAATGGCTGGGTTTACAAGAGGTTTTAATAGCTGGGTTCAAGAGAGGTTTTAATAGCTGGGTTCAAGAGAGGTTTTAATAGCTGGGTTCAAGAGAGGTTTTAATAGCTGCATGGGTTTACAAGAGGTTTTAATAGCTGGGTTTACAAGAGAGGTTTTAATAGCTGCATGGGTTTACAAGAGGTTTTAATAGCTGGGTTTACAAGAGGTTTTAATGGTACATATCTACTGAATGTTACTTCCCCCCCTCCCCCAGCACCTGTCAGACCTGGAGACTCCCCCCTGAGCCTGACGGTGGAGCTGTGGGCCCTGCAACAGACCCCCACCCCACACCACTCACAGCAGGGGCAGGGCGTTGAGACTCCCCCCACAGGCTAAGACAGGGAGGGACTTGAAGATCCAGGTTTTTGTCATCTGCACAGGAATTGACACGTGGTATTTGGGACCAGCGAGTAGCGGGCTTTTTTAATAGAGTTTCCTTTTTTGTGTGTGCCCTTGAGCTGTCTCCTTTGTTGTAGAAAAAAATACTTGACAAGGCTTTCATAGGTGTTTGGGGCATTTCCAGGGGTAGTTTAATGACCCTGGTGGTAGTCTGACCCTTCCTCTGTGCAATGAACTTGAAAAAACGCTCAAAAACATGCTTATTAACCCAGTAGCAGCGGGGATCATGTTTCTTAATGGTCCCTCCAAGCGAGAAAAATGAGAAAAAATCACCCCTCACACAAACCATTTCATATATATCAAAGCATTTGCGATCAGATTATGTATCATCTATTTTTTGGGGTTTATATCATGGCACAAATTTGGCCTGTCGCTGCTACACGGTAAAGCCACAAATTTGGCCCGTCGCTGCTACACGGTAAAGCCACAAATTTGGCCCGTCGCTGCTACACGGTAAAGCCACAAATTTGGCCAGTCGCTGCTACACGGTAAAGCCACAAATTTGGCCTGTCGCTGCTACACGGTAAAGCCACAAATTTGGCCCGTCGCTGCTACACGGTAAAGCCACAAATTTGGCCCGTCGCTGCTACACGGTAAAGCCACAAATTTGGCCCGTCACAGCAACACGGTAAAGCCACAAATTTGGCCCGTCGCTGCTACTGGGTTAACCTCATCATCATGTTAAAATCCCTGTATCTTACTGTTATCTTCCTCTCCCTCTATATTATTTGTCAATCTCTCTGTCTCTCTCACAGATGTCTAAGGTTCCGCCCATGCAACTGAAGGGTGCCAATGCCTACACATGCATCGACCACAGGTGTGCGCTGGACGTTGCCTACAATTCATGGTGCAAATGGTATGTTGGAGGAATTCTTTGATGTATTTGAGGGACTGGGATGCCTGCTGGATGGTACGGGTAAATTACTTGGATCACAACTGAGAGAGCCCGGGTTCGATTCCCAGGCAGAGTGGAAAAATTTGGGCGGCTTTTCCGATACCCTACGCCCCTGTCCACCCAGCAGTGAATGGGTACCAGGTATTAATCGGGGGTTGTGTCCTGTCTCCTGGGGTCTGTTCCCTTCTCCTATAATTCCTTCCCCTTCTGTCTCTCTCTGGCTTATGATCACAGATGTTGCGCTGCCCACTAAACAAAACTTTCCAACAGTTGAATTACAGTTTGATCCAAGTGTTGTCCCTGTGGCTCACCCTCCTAGAGAAATACCTGTTGCTCTGAGAGGTAAACTTAAGAAGGAATAGACCATATGGAAAGGTTAGGTATCATTGTTGAAGAAAATACACCCACAGACTGGCTCAATAGTATGCTTGTAATTGACAAAGATAAAAAAAGCCACAAATTTGGCCCGTCGCTGCTACACGGTTAAAGGTTTTGGGCAACTTAAATTTGATGAGACTTCTAAATGGGTGACCTTTAATACCTGTTTTGGAAGATATAGGCCTACCTTAGACTTACATTTGGGGTAAGCAGCTAGCTCTGAAATATACCAGAGAAGGATGCATGAGGCTTTTGGTGAAGGTGTAGAGATCATGATGGATGACATTTTGGTGCATGGGCGGCGCACAGAAGAGGAACATGACCATAGATTAACCTGGTAGCAGCGACGGGCCAAATTAGTGGCTTTACCGTGTAGCAGCGATGGGCCAGATTTTTGCCACGATATAAACCCCCCAAAATAGATGATGCATAAACTGATCAGACATGCGTTGATATATATTATGAAATGGTTTGCGTGAGTGATGATTTTTTTTCTCATTTTCTCGTTTAGGGGGAGGAGCCTTTAAGAAACATGATCCCCGCAGCTACCGGGTTAAAAATGTCCTAAAGAGATGCTGAGAGACAAATCTGAAGCCGAGCCCAATAAGATCTAGCTGAAAACCAAGCAAATTTAATATATTGTTCATGTTTTGACTGAAAGTGTCATTCATACTGATCAGCAAAACTGTGTCCCTAAAACAAAACTGTGTCAGGTTTTGGGCATGATCAATTATGTGGGTAAATAATTCATACACCACAGACCCGTGTTCTTGACTGTTGTTGAGAAGTCACAGCATGAAGGCTTCCAGGAGCTGCAAGACATCCTTGTGGTCAGGGCGCCTGCTGGTCATTATGATGTAAGTGCTGTACCTGTCTTGCTTTGTGTAGATGCTTCAAGCCTTGCACTATGGGCCTGTATGATGCAAGAAGGTCACCCTGTAGCTATCTCAATTTTGTTCTTGTTCCTTTACTTGTCCTGTTCTTTACATATGCCGATGTGCGAAATCAAATTTATTATTAAAACTGGAAGCTGTTGATGCGTTTATTCTGTCTAAAACAAAACTGTGTCAGAGGTTTTGGGCATGATCAATTATGGGTAAATACAAAATCTTTCCGAGTTCTGCTGGGAAAAACACTGCATGACTGTTGTTGGGAGGTCACAGCATGAAGGCTTCCAGGAGCTGCAAGACATCCCTTTGTGGTCAGGGCGCCTGCTGGTCATTTCTTTTGCACTATGGGCCTGATGCAAGAAGTCACCCTGTACTATCTCAATTTTGTTCTTGTTCCTTTACTTGTCCTGTTCTTTGATGAAATCAAATTTATTATTATTATTATTATTATTATGCAGCGAGGTCATTGACAAAATCTGAAAAAAACTCTGCCCAGATAGAGAAAAAGTTACTTGCTATAGTGTTTGGGGTTGAGAGATTCCATTCACAGCAGTACGGCAAACATAACATTGTTGTAGAGACAGACCACAAGCCCTTGGAAGCTATTCTTAGGATGCCACATAATTGCCTCTACACCTTTGAGACTCTAACGAATGCTGATCCTTTCCCAGGGAGCGTCGGCAGAGATCGAGCTGGCGGAAGGCTGGCGGCCGGGTCAAGCTCACCACTGACATGCGCTCGGCCAATGTTGTTGACCTCGGCTATGACAATCTTACTAAGGTGGTGGTGGAGGTGGGGAACGGCATCTACATTGACGACGGACTCAAGGAGATCGCTGAGACTACTACTATTACTATTGCTATCCTCTATACTGCTATGTGTACTATTAAATCCTCTTTACTGCTACTATGTGTACTATTTAATCCCTTATATAGTACTTCCATGACAGCTGATACTACTTCTACTACTTCTACTACTACTATGACCACTCAATCCCTGGTAAGTACAATGTCATTATCATTATCATTAATTAGGTTAAGGTCCATTTAATTCAATCTTTCTGAGCGGTTGGACACTTTATGGCTCTCCTCCATTCTACTCTGTCTTCCGCCCAATGCTTATACAGTTCTATCAATCCCAAGTCTTCCTGTACACACCTTCTCCATGTTTTTCTAGGTCTACCAACTGGTCTCCTTCCTTCTACCTCCATTCTACTCTGTCTTCTGCCCGATGCTCATCCAATCCCATCAGTGCCAAGTCTTCCTGTACACAACTTCTCCATGTTTTTCTAGGTCTGCCAACTGGTATCCTTCCTTCTACCTCCAGTCTCTCCAACACTCCCAGCACTGTGTCCTCCCCTGCCCTCTTTACATGTCCAAACCATCAGAGTCTTTCCCTTCTGAGCACTGTTTCCAGGTCCTCTACTAAAACTCCCAGCACTGTGTCCTCCCCTGCTCTCTTTACATGTCCAAACCATCGGAGTCTTTCCCTTCTGAGCACTGTTTCCAGGTCCTCTCCAAAACTCCCAGCACTGTGTCCTCCCCTGCTCTCTTTACATGTCCAAACCATCGGAGTCCTTCCCTTCTGAGCACTGTTTCCAGTTCCTCTACTAACACTCCCAGACCTGTCTCCTCCTCCTGCTCTATTTACATGTCATAACCATCTGATTCTTTTCCTTCTGAGCACTGTTTCCAGGTCCTCTACTAAAACTCCCAGCACTGTATCCTCCCCTGCTCTCTTTACATGTCCAAACCATCGGAGTCCTTCCCTTCTGAGCACTGTTTCCAGGTCCTCTACTAAAACTCCCAGCACTGTGTCCTCCCCTGCTCTCTTTACATGTCTCTGCCAAATATTTCCCTCTCCCTGCCTCTGTCCCTGCCAAATCACTCTCTCCCTGCCTGTGTCCCTGCCATATCTCTCCCTCCCTGCCAAATCTAGCCTCTCCTCCTTACCTAACCTACCTGACCCTACCCTAAGCTACCCTAACCTACCTCTCTCTCCACCAGGTTGACAAGCCCGTCCATGGTGAAGAAGCCCTGTCCTACCTGCGCTGAGAGGACCCGTGTGGGCAACGCTACCATGGACGGAGCAGTGGGGGAGGCGGTGGCTGAGTGGATAGCATGATGGCGCCATATTCGGGACAATGTGAGTTTAATCCCTGCCCGGTGCCACCAAGCTGGGATTTTTCAGCCGCCGCCAAGTGGCTTAAAACTACCCACATGCGAGCAAAGTCTGGAAACTTATCTTCGTTACTGGGGCTATTTCCTTGCAAATGGGGACTCTCCTGGGAGAGTACATCACGGCAAAGTCATTTCTGGTCTCGAAATTGCAATACAGCGCCTACCGGTCGAGATAGCCTTGTCTAGTTCTGTCTCTCTCTTATCTCTGTGTGTTATGTAAAGGCTGGCCTCTAACAATACATGCAAAAACATATGTAACTGTACCTAATGGGCTGTTAAGAAATGTTTCAAATGTTTTAAATGTTTCAAATGTTCTGTCTTTACCTCTCAGTTAATTCATTCTTCCTCATATATATATCTTGATTGCCCTCTCATCTTTTTAATTAATCCTCGATCGCTCTCTCTTAATCATCCCAGCCAGCTGTTCCTCATAGGGCCCTCACACACCTGTACACAATTTTCCGTACATACCAAGATCCATTTCTAATAGTCAGCCAACTCTAATATAAATTCTCTCTCCCACGCTCTTTATAATACTTCTGTCTCTCTCATCTCTGTGTGTTGTGTCTTTACCTCACAGTTCATCATTTCTCTGTATCTCATAACTCTTGCCTTGTGTAGTTCTGTCTCTCTTGTCTCTGTGTGTTCTGTCTTTACCTCACAGATCATCATTTCTCTGTATCTCATAACTCTTGTCTTATGTGTAGTTCTGTCTCTCTTATCTCTGTGTGTTCTGTCTTTACCTCACAGTTCATCATTTCTCTGTATCTCATAACTCTTGTCTTATGTGTAGTTCTGTCTCTCTCTGTGTGTTCTGTCTTTACCTCACAGTTCATCATTTCTCTGTATCTCATAACTCTTGCCTTATGTGTAGTTCTGTCTCTCTTGTCTCTGTGTGTTCTGTCTTTACCTCACAGTTCATCATTTCTCTGTATCTCATAACTCTTGTCTTATGTGTAGTTCTGTCTCTTATCTGTGTGTTCTGTCTTTACCTCACAGTTCATCATTTCTCTGTATCTCATAACTCTTGCCTTATGTGTAGTTCTGTCTCTCTTGTCTCTGTGTGTTCTGTCTTTACCTCACAGTTCATCATTTCTCTGTATCTCATAACTCTTGCCTTATGTGTAGTTCTGTCTCTCTTGTCTCTGTGTGTTCTGTCTTTACCTCACAGTTCATCATTTCTCTGTATCTCATAACTCTTGTCTTATGTGTAGTTCTGTCTCTCTCTGTGTGTTCTGTCTTTACCTCACAGTTCATCATTTCTCTGTATCTCATAACTCTTGCCTTATGTGTAGTTCTGTCTCTCTTGTCTCTGTGTGTTCTGTCTCTACCTCACAGTTCATCATTTCTCTGTATCTCATAACTCTTGCCTTATGTGTAGTTCTGTCTCTCTTGTCTCTGTGTGTTCTGTCTTTACCTCACAGTTCATCATTTCTCTCTATCTCATAATTCTTGCCTTATGTGTAGTTCTGTCTATCTTATCTCTGTGTGTTCTGTCTTTACCTCACAGTTCATAATTTCTCTGTATCTCATAACTCTTGCCTTATGTGTAGTTCTGTCTCTCTCTGTGTGTTCTGTCTTTACCTCACAGTTCATCATTTCTCTGTATCTCATAACTCTTGCCTTAGTGTAGTTCTGTCTCTCTTGTCTCTGTGTGTTCTGTCTTTACCTCACAGTTCATCATTTCTCTCTATCTCATAACTCTTGCCTTATGTGTAGTTCTGTCTCTCTCTGTGTGTTCTGTCTCTACCTCACAGTTCATCAT
Source organism: Eriocheir sinensis (assembly GCF_024679095.1). Lineage (NCBI taxonomy): Eukaryota > Metazoa > Arthropoda > Malacostraca > Decapoda > Varunidae > Eriocheir > Eriocheir sinensis. The sequence goes on along the minus strand of NW_026110330.1, from coordinate 622,126 downwards.
TTCTCTCTATCTCATAATTCTTGCCTCATGTGTAGTTCTGTCTCTCTTATCTCTGTGTGTTCTGTCTTTACCTCACAGTTCATCATTTCTCTCTATCTCATAATTCTTGCCTTATGTTTCTGTCTCTCTTTGTGTGTTCTGTCTTTACCTCACAGTTCATCATTTCTCTGTATCTCATAATTCTTGCCTCATGTGTAGTTCTGTCTCTCTTGTCTCTGTGTGTTCTGTCTCTACCTCACAGTTCATCATTTCTCTATCTCATAACTCTTGTCTTATGTGTAGTTCTGTCTCTCTTATCTCTGTGTGTTCTGTCTTTACCTCACAGATCATCATTTCTCTGTATCTCATAATTCTTGCCTTATGTGTAGTTCTGTCTCTCTCTGTGTGTTCTGTCTTTACCTCACAGTTCATCATTTCTCTGTATCTCATAATTCTTGCCTTATGTGTAGTTCTGTCTCTCTTGTCTCTGTGTGTTCTGTCTTTACCTCACAGTTCATCATTTCTCTATCTCATAATTCTTACCTTATGTGTAGTTCTGTCTCTCTTGTCTCTGTGTGTTCTGTCTCTACCTCACAGTTCATCATTTCTCTGTATCTCATAATTCTTGCCTCATGTGTAGTTCTGTCTCTCTTGTCTCTGTGTGTTCTGTCTCTACCTCACAGTTCATCATTTCTCTGTATCTCATAATTCTTGCCTCATGTGTAGTTCTGTCTGTTATCTCTGTGTGTTCTGTCTCTACCTCACAGTTCATCATTTCTCTGTATCTCATAACTCTTGCCTTATGTGTAGTTCTGTCTCTCTTATCTCTGTGTGTTCTGTCTTTACCTCACAGTTCATCATTTCTCTGTATCTCATAACTCTTGCCTTATGTGTAGTTCTGTCTCTCTTATCTCTGTGTGTTCTGTCTCTACCTCACAGTTCATCATTTCTCTCTATCTCATAACTCTTGCCTTATGTGTAGTTCTGTCTCTCTCATCTCTGTGTGTTCTGTCTTTACCTCACAGTTCATAATTTCTCTATCTCATAATTCTTGCCTTAATTATGTGTAGTTCTGTCTCTCTTGTCTCTGTGTGTTCTGTCTTTACCTCACAGTTCATCATTTCTCTGTATCTCATAACTCTTACCTTATGTGTAGTTCTGTCTCTCTGTGTGTTCTGTCTTTACCTCACAGATCATCATTTCTCTCTATCTCATAACTCTTGTCTTATGTGTAGTTCTGTCTCTCTTGTCTCTGTGTGTTCTGTCTTTACCTCACAGTTCATCATTTCTCTGTGTCTCATAACTCTTGCCTTTTGTGTAGTTCTGTCTCTCTCTGTGTGTTCTGTCTTTACCTCACAGATCATCATTTGTCTCATAATTCTTGCCTTAATTATGTCTAGGATCTCGTCTCTCACTCTGACCTATAAGGGAGAACATGGATTTGCTTGGGCTAAGTATGTTTGTCTTTATATAAGGGGCATAGTGGAATTGAGGTATTTGTAGTAGTAATAGTAGTAGTAGTAGTAGTAGGAGGAGGAGGAAAGATAATGCAGAAGGGGAAACGGAAGAAGGAATTAAGGAAGGAATGAAGGAGGGAAGGAAAATGATAAAAGGAGAAAAAAAAGGAAGGACTGGCGGGTGAAAAGTTAAATGATGAATGAAAAAATTAGAGAAAATCTGTCTCCTCCATTTCTTCCCTATTCTAAATGCACCCCCTCCCCCTCTCTCTCTCTCTCTCTCTCTCTCTCTCTCTCTCTCTCTCTTCTCAATGTCAAGCAACAGTTACGAGTAAAACAATAAAACAAAATACACTATAAGGGGGTCGACGCAGGGCCCAACGCGTTAGGTACTAAACACGTATTGGGTTCTCAGACCTCAGTACTGAAAAGTGTTGGTTAATCTGGTTCCATTAAACCTTGATATGAAAAAATATATAGAACAGCATGCACGAACAGTATAATTTCCAAGTCTTTGAGTAATTAAGGTTAGCCATAGATCATCATGAACCTGGGATGGAGTTGGTGTATTGAAGGATCCTGATTGATTGATTGATAGTTTATTGTTGCAGGTAAACAACAAGGGAGAAGGGAGGAACATGCCATCCCAACCCCCAGGCAGGACAGAGTGAGATTATACAACTATTAATACATGTGTAGGCAGCACCATGAAATTAAAAAGATACAATGGTAGGAAGGAAAGCACAACAAGGGAGGGGGCAGTACCTCCCCCTGGACAATAAGACATTTTTAACTGTAAAGCAACATATGATTATTGAGCCATGATTTACTTTGCATCGACTATCAAAATGCACACCAATTAACCTGGTCCCAAGTTCATGATACTATATGGATAATGGCATCTGACAGTACAGTTTTCTTATAATGTGACACGTCTGGACTTTCTCTCTGCAAAGGCATCTATGATTTCAGCAAAAGATACCTGTCTATAGATTCTTCACGATCTTTGTTTATTATTGCTAGCCCATTCAGACGGTCTTGAGCCAATTATGAGGAGGGAGGGAGGAGAGGAGGATGGGGATAGATGGGGAAGGAGGAGGAGGAAGAGGAGGAAGGGAGATCATTAGGGAAAATACATGCTTGACACCTATTTCTTTATTTTTTTCACTTTTATTGGTCCATACAACATACATATACAATACATATTATACAACAAATACATAACTATATACATTAGATCATAGAGTGAGTGAGAGACTGGAGAGGTGAGATAGAGAGAGGTCCCCCCCCCCTCTCTCTCTCTCTCTCTCTCTCTCTCTCTCTCTCACCTCACCACAGCTCACAGGACCCCACAGTATGTACCCCTACAGTATGTTGACAACCCCCCACAGACACATCCCCCCCCCAGCCTCATGAAGGACCCCCTCCTCCCTCCCTCCTTCCCCCCCTAGCCAACATAGCACCCACATAGCCTTATCAATGTTACTATGTGTATGTATGTATGTATGTATGTGTGTTTTTTCTATTGATAAAAAGTTAATTTGTAATGTTTGTGTGTTATATTCCTATGAGAGAGAGAGAGAGAGAGAGAGAGAGAGAGGAGGTAAGGAAAGGAGAGAGATGAGAGAAGGAAAAGAAATAATGAAAGAAAGAACAGAAGAAATTTACCGATAAAAGAGAGAGAGAAAGGTCAGAAGGGAGAGAGAGAGAGAGAGACAAGGCAAGGCAAGGTAATAATATTGAATAGTAATAGTGTGTCAACTAACTTACTAACTAACTATGGGATGAGAGAGAGAGAGAGAGAGAGAGAGGAGATAAGGTGAGGTCAGGTAACACTCTCTCTCTCTCTCTCTCTCTCTCTCTCTCTCTCTCTCTCTCTCTCTCTCTCTCTTCCCATTCCTTTCCTTTCCCTTCCCTTCCCTTTTCTTTCCTTCCTTTCCTTTCCTTTCCTTTCCTTTCCTTTCCTTCTCTTCCCTTCCTTTCCTTCCCTTTCCCTTCCGTTCCCTATCCTTCCCTTCCGTTCCCTATCCTTCCCTTCCGTTCCCTATCCTTCCCTTCCCTTTCCTTTCCTTCCTTCCCTATCCCTTCCCTTCCCTTTCCAATAACTTAACAAGGACTGGTTGACTGGTTGACTGTTCCTTCGTACTGTGACCTTCTTGACCTCTTGTGACCTTTCCTTGGACTGGGGTGACTGGGTCTTGGGGCTTCTGAGATGGACTTCCTTCCTTTCTTTCTTCCTTCTTCAGAGCTGTGGATAAAAATGGTTATTAATATATTTTCATTATTATTATTATTATTATTATTATTTTTATTATTTCTCTCTCTCTCTCTCTCTCTCTCTCTCTCTCTCTCTCTCTCTCTCTCTCTCTCTCTCTCTCTCTCTCTCTCTCTCTCTCTCTCTCTCTCTCTCTTCCTCCCTTCCCTTCCCTTCCCTTCCCTTCCCTTTCCTTTCCTTTCCTTTCCTTTCCTTTCCTTCCCATTCCTTTCCCTTCCCTTCCCTTCCCTTCCCTTCCTTTCCTTTCCCCGAGCTGCCCGGCCACGCTCGCCCCAGCCCCGCCCCAAGGGGAGTCCTACATCAAGATCCTCACCCCAGGAAGCCCCAGACCTCCTCCAGGAAGAAACTCCCATGGCTTCGTCTCCTGCCCCGCCCCGCAGCTTCACCTACATTCTCTCTCTCTCTCTCTCTCTCTCTCTCTCTCTCTCTCTCTCTCTCTCTCTCTCTCTCTCTCTCTCTCTCTCTCTCTCTCTCTCTCTCTCTCTCTCTCTCTCTCTCTCTCTCTCTCTCTCTCTCTCTCTCTCTCTCTCTCTCTCTCTCTCTCCTTCCATCTTCCCTTCCCTTCCCTTCTCTTCCTTTCCTTCCCTTCTCTTCCCTTCCCTTCTCTTCTCTTCCCTTCTCTTCCTTTCCCTTCCTTTCCTTCCCTTCTCTTCCCTTCCCTTCTCTTCCCTTCCCTTCCTTTCCTATCCTTTCCTCCAATCCTGACAGTCTCCCCCGAGCTGCCCCGTCCCTCCCAAATCTACCCCGGCAGAATGGATCAACCTGCCCCGCTCACCCCAGCCCCGCTCTAGGAGAAGCCCCGGACCCTCACCCCAGCCCAGCCCCAAGGGGAGTCCTACATCAAGATCCTCACCCCCAGGAAGCCCCGAACCTCCTCCAGGAAGAGTAACTCCCAGCGGGGACACGATGCTCCTGCCTGCCCGCTGGCTTGGCTTACATTCTCTCTCTGCTCTCTCTCTCTCTCTCTCTCTCTCTCTCTCTCTCTCTCTCTCTCTCTCTCTCTCTCTCTCTCTCTCTCTCTCTCTCTCTCTCTCTCTCTCTCTCTCTCTCTCTCTCTCTCTCTCTCTCTCTCTCTCTCTCTCTCTCTCTTCCTTCCCATTCCTTTCCTTTTCCTTCCCTTCCCTTCCCTTCCCTTCTCTTCCCTTCCCTTCCCTTCCCTTCCTTTCCTTCCCTTCTCTTCTCTTCCTTTCCTTCCCTTTCCCTTCCTTTCCTTTTCCTTCCCTTCCCTTCTCTTCTCTTCCCTTCCCTTCCCTTCCCTTCCCTTCCCTTCCTTTCCTTCCCTTCTCTTTCCTTCTCTTCCCTTCCCTTCCCTTCCTTTCCTATCCTTTCCTCCACTCCTGACAGTCTCCCCCGAGCTGCCTCGTCCCTCCCAAATCTACCCCGGCAGAATGGATCAACCTGCCCCGCTCGCCCCAGCCCCGCCCTAGAAGGAGGAGCCCCGGACCCCAGCCTAGCCCCGAGGGGAGTCCTACATCAAGATCCTCACCCCCAGAAAGCCCCGAACCTCCTCCAGGAAGAGTAACGCCCCGCGGGGACTCGATGCTCCTGCCCCGCCCCGCCCCGCAGCTTCACATACATTCTCTCTCTCTCTCTCTCTCTCTCTCTCTCTCTCTCTCTCTCTCTCTCTCTCTCTCTCTCTCTCTCTCTCTCTCTCTCTCTCTCTCTCTCTCTCTCTCTCTCTCTCTCTCTCTCTCTCTCTCTCTCTCTCTCTCTCTCTCTCTCTCTCTCTCTCTCTCTTCCTTCCTTCCCATTCCTTTCCCTTCCCTTCCCTTCCCTTCCCTTTCCTTCCCTTCCCATTCCTTCTCTTCCCTTCCCTTTCCTTTCCTTTCCTTTCCTTCCCTTTCCTTCCCATTCCTTCTCTTCCCTTCCCGTTCCTTTCCTTTCCTTTCCTTCCCTTTCCTTCCCTTCCCTTCCCATTCCTTCTCTTCCCTTCCCTTTCCTTTCCTTTCCTTTCCTTCCCTTTCCCTTCCCTTCCCTTCCCTTCCTTTCCTTTCTTTCCTTTCCTATCCTTTCCTCCACTCCTGACAGTCTCCCCCGAGCTGCCCTGTCCCTCCCAAATCCACCCCGGCAGAATGGATCAACCTGCCCCGCTCGCCCCAGCCCCGCCCCAAGGGGAGTCCTACATCAAGATCCTCACCCCCAGGAAGCCCCGAACCTCCTCCAGGAAGAGTAACTCCCCGCGGGGACTCGATGCTCCTGCCCCGCCCCGCCCCGCAGCTTCACATACATTCTCTCTCTCTCTCTCTCTCTCTCTCTCTCTCTCTCTCTCTCTCTCTCTCTCTCTCTCTCTCTCTCTCTCTCTCTCTCTCTCTCTCTCTCTCTCTCTCTCTCTCTCTCTCTCTCTCTCTCTCTCTCTCTCTCTCTCTCTCTCTCTCTCTCTCTCTCTCTCTCTCTCTCTCTCTCTTCCTTCCTTCCATTCCTTTCCTTCCCTTTCCCTTCCTTTCCTTTTCCTTCCCTTCCCTTCCCTTCCCTTCCCTTCTCTTCCTTTCCTTCCCTTCTCTTCCCTTCCCTTCTCTTCTCTTCCCTTCTCTTCCTTTCCCTTCCTTTCCTTCCCTTCTCTTCCCTTCCCTTCTCTTCCCTTCCTTCTCTTCCCTTCCTTCTCTTCCCTTCCTTCTCTTCCCTTTCTTCTCTTCCCTTCCTTCCTTCCTTCTTCCCTTCCCTTCCTTTCCTATCCTTTCCTCCACTCCTGACAGTCTCCCCGAGCTGCCTCGTCCCTCCCAAATCTACCCCGGCAGAATGGATCAACCTGCCCCGCTCGCCCCAGCCCCGCCCTAGAAGGAGGAGCCCCGGACCCCAGCCTAGCCCCAAGGGGAGTCCTACATCAAGATCCTCACCCCCAGAAAGCCCCGAACCTCCTCCAGGAAGAGTAACGCCCAGGCTCGTCTCCTGCCCGCCCGCCCGCAGCTTCACATACATTCTCTCTCTCTCTCTCTCTATCTCTCTCTCTCTCTCTCTCTCTCTCTCTCTCTCTCTCTCTCTCTCTCTCTCTCTCTCTCTCTCTCTCTCTCTCTTTGTCTAATCTCCTCTTTTCTTCATATCTTTATTTCTCTCTCTCTCTCTCTCTCTCTCTCTCTCTCTCTCTCTCTCTCTCTCTCTCTCTCTCTCTCTCTCTCTCTCTCTCTCTCTCTCTCTCTCTCTCTCTCTCTCTTCCTTCCTTCCTTCCCTTCCTTCCTTCTCTTCCCTTTCCTTCCCTTCCCTTTCCTTTCCTTTCCTTTCCTTCCCTTCCCATTCCTTTCCCTTCCCTTCCCTTCCCTTCCCTTCCCTTCCTTTCCTTTCCCCGAGCTGCCCTGCCCCGCTCGCCCCAGCCCCGCCCCAAGGGGAGTCCTACATCAAGATCCTCACCCCCAGGAAGCCCCGAACCTCCTCCAGGAAGAGTAACTCCCCGCGGGGACTCGATGCTCCTGCCCCGCCCCGCCCCGGAGCTTCACATACATTCTCTCTCTCTCTCTCTCTCTCTCTCTCTCTCTCTCTCTCTCTCTCTCTCTCTCTCTCTCTCTCTCTCTCTCTCTCTCTCTCTCTCTCTCTCTCTCTCTCTCTCTCTCTTCCTTCCTTCCTTCCCATTTCTTTCCTTCCCTTTCCCTTCCTTTTCCTTCCCTTCCCTTCCCTTCCCTTCTCTTCCCTTCCCTTCTCTTCCCTTCTCTTCCCTTCTCTTCCCTTCCCTTCCTTTCCTATCCTTTCCTCCAATCCTGACAGTCTCCCCCGAGCTGCCCCGTCCCTCCCAAATCTACCCCGGCAGAATGGATCAACCTGCCCCGCTCGCCCCAGCCCCGCCCTAGAAGGAGGAGCCCCGGACCCCAGCCCAGCCCCGAGTAGCGTCCGACATCACGCTCCGCACCCCCCGGAAGCCCCGCACCTCCTCCAGGAAAACGCCCTTGGCTTCGATGCTCCTGCCCCGCCCGCCCAGACTTCACATACATTCTCTCTCTCTCTCTCTCTCTCTCTCTCTCTCTCTCTCTCTCTCTCTCTCTCTCTCTCTCTCTCTCTCTCTCTCTTCCTTCCCATTCCTTTCCTTCCCTTTCCCTTCCTTTCCTTTTCCTTCCCTTCCCTTCCCTTCCCTTCTCTTCCTTTCCCTTCCCTTCTCTTCCCTTCTCTTCCCTTCCCTTCTCTTCCCTTCCCTTCCTTTCCTATCCTTTCCTCCACTCCTGACAGTCTCCCCCGAGCTGCCCCGTCCCTCCCAAATCTACCCCGGCAGAATGGATCAACCTGCCCCGCTCACCCCAGCCCGCTCTAGGAGAAGCCCCGGACCCACACCCCAGCCCAGCCCCAAGGGGAGTCCTACATCAAGATCCTCACCCCCAGGAAGCCCCGAACCTCCTCCAGGAAGAGTAACTCCCCGCGGGGACTCGATGCTCCTGCCCCGCCCCGCAGCTTCACATACATTCTCTCTCTCTCTCTCTCTCTCTCTCTCTCTCTCTCTCTCTCTCTCTCTCTCTCTCTCTCTCTCTCTCTCTCTCTCTCTCTCTCTCTCTCTCTCTCTCTCTCTCTCTCTCTCTCTCTCTCTCTCTTCTCTCTCTCTCTTCCTTCCTTCCTTCCTTCCCATTCCTTTCCTTCCCTTTCCCTTCCTTTCCTTTTCCTTCCCTTCTTTCATCCTTCCCTTCCTTCCTTCCTTCCTTCCTTCCTTCCCTTCCTTCCTTCCCTTCTCTTCCTTTCCTTCCCTTCCTTCCTTCCCTTCCCTTCCCTTCCCCTTTCCTTCCCTTCTCTTCTCTTCCTTTCCTCCCCTTCCCTTCCCTTCCCTTTTCTTCCCTTCCCTTCTCTTCCCTTCTCTTCCCTTCCCTTCCCTTCCCTTCCTTTCCTTCCCTTCTCTTTCCTTCTCTTTCCTTCTCTTCCCTTCCCTTCCTTTCCTATCCTTTCCTCCACTCCTGACAGTCTCCCCCGAGCTGCCTCGTCCCTCCCAAATCTACCCCGGCAGAATGGATCAACCTGCCCCGCTCGCCCCAGCCCCGCCCTAGAAGGAGGAGCCCCGGACCCCAGCCCAGCCCCGAGTAGAGTCCGACCTCAAGATCCGCACCCCCAGGAAGCCCCGCACCACCTCCAGGAAGAGTAACGCCTTGTGGCTCGTGCTCCTGCCCCGCCCGCAGCTTCACATACACTCTCTCTCTCTCTCTCTCTCTCTCTCTCTCTCTCTCTCTCTCTCTCTCTCTCTCTCTCTCTCTCTCTCTCTCTCTCACACAGCCTCCCTCACACCCTCTCTCTCTTTCTCTCTCAGCCTCCCTCACAGAATCTCTCTCTCTCTCTCTCTCTCTCTCTCTCTCTCTCTCTCTCTCTCTCTCTCTCTCTCTCTCTCTCTCTCTCTCTCTCACACAGCCCCCCTCTCACCCTCTCTCTCTCTCTCTCTCTCTCTCTCTCTCTCTCTCTCTCTCTCTCTCTCTCTCTCTCTCTCTCTCTCTCTCTCTCTCTCTCTCTCTCTCTCTCACACAGCCTCCCTCACACCCTCTCTCTCTCTCTCTCTCTCTCTCTCTCACAGCCTCCCTAACACCCTCTCTCTCTCTCTCTCTCTCTCTCTCTCTCTCTCTCTCTCTCTCTCTCTCTCTCTCTCTCTCTCTCTCTCTCTCTCTCTCACAGCCTCCCTCACACCCTCTCTCTCTCTCTCTTTCTCTCTCTCTCACAGCCTCCCTTCCACCCTCTCTCTCTCTCTCTCTCTCTCTCTCTCTCTCTCTCTCTCTCTCTCTCTCTCTCAGCCTCCCTCACAGCCTCCCTCACAGCATCCCAGATTGGTAACTCGGTTCTCACTGACGAAGACAGGCAAAGCCTCCAAGAGGATTTGCACAAAATTTCAGCTTGGTCGGATAGATGGGAGATGCCCTTTAACGTAGACAAGTGCCAGGTCCTTCAAGTTGGAACGAGGAATAAAAAGTTTGATTACGAAATGCGCGGCGTTAAACTCAAAAGCGTTCAATGCGTCAAGGACTTGGGGGTCAAAATCGCGTCAAACCTCAAATTCTCACAGCAATGCATCGATGCAGCAAATAAAGCGAACAGAATGTTGGGCTTCATTAAAAGAAACTTTTTATTTAAGAATAAAGATGTAATACTCGCTCTACAACAGTTTAGTCAGACCCCACTTGGAATATGCGGTACAGTTTTGGTCTCCTCACCATGCAAAGGATATTGCTAAATTAGAAGGTGTTCAGCGTCGGGCAAAAATTATCCCTTCCTTGCGCAACAAATCCTACGAAGAAAGGCTTTCTACCCTTAACATGTTCTCTCTTGAGAAACGTCGCCTCCGAGGAAAACTGATCGAATGTTTTAAAATACTTAATGGTTTCACGAATGTAGACAGATCAACATTGTTTATGATCGATGACACTTTGCGCACGAGGAACAATGGCGTAAAACTCAGATGTAGACAAGTAAATTCAGACTGCACCAAATTTTTCTTCACCAACGTTGTAGTGCGAGAATGGAATAAGCTCCCATCATCAGTGGTCCAGTGTAACACGATTGACTCCTTCAAAAATAAGCTCGACCGTCACTTCCTTCAACTTAATATCAACTAGAGTAGAAATGCAACGTTTTGGAGTCTTCTGATTAATGTAAAATCACTTAGGTTTAAGGACAGACCACCAAGTCTGGACCATGGGGTCTGTGTGGTCTGATTTTCTATGTAAATCTATGTAAATCTCTGTCTCTCTCACACCCTCTCTATTTTAAAATACTTAATGTTTTAAAATACTTAATGGTTTCACGAACGTAGACAGAACAAAATTGTTTATGATCGATGACACTTTGCGAAGGAGGAACAATGGCGTAAAACTCAAATGTAGACAAGTAAATTCAGACTGCACCAAATTTTCCTTCACCAACGTTGTAGTGCGAGAATGGAACAAGCTCCCTGCCTTCCTTCAGTGGTCCAGTGTAACACGATTGACTCCTTCAAAAACAAGCTCGACCGTCACTTCCTTCAACTTAATATTAACTAGAGTAGAAAAGCAACGTTTTGGAGCCATCGGATTAATGTAAAATCACTAAGGGGTCTGTGTGGTCTGATTTTTTATGTAAATCTATGTAAATCTATGTAAATCTCAGCATCAGCCTCTCTCAGCCTCCCTCAGCTCTCTCTCTCTCTCTCTCTCTCTCTCTCTCTCTCTCTCTCTCTCTCTCTCTCTCTCTCTCTCTCTCACACACACACACACACACACACACACACCCTCACATCCTCCCAGCCACAGAAAACTCACCCAAACCGACGAAAAACACGAAAACTTGAAGGATCTGTCAGACCGCCATTTGCTGAACACTTTCTTCCTCTTCTTCCTCTTGTGGCCTCCTCTCCACCCTACTATTATATTATTTAAGGCATTTCTAAGGTAAACTAACCCTTCCCGAGACTCCCTAAGGTAAATTTAAGGTAGATTTTCCCTTAATATAGCACTCTAGGGTAAGGTTAGGCGTTTAAACAATATATAATGTAGACTGTATACCCATGATTATATTATTTAAGGCATTTCTAAGGTAAACTAACCCTTCCAGAGGCTCCCTAAGGTAAATTTAAGGTAGATTTTCCCTTAATATAGCACTGTAGGGTACGGTAAAGCGTTTAAACAATATATAATGTAGACTGTATACCCATGATTATGTTATTTAAGGCATTTCTAAGGTAAACTAACCCTTCCCGAGGCTCCCTAAGGTAAATTTAAGGTAGATATTCCCTTAATATAGCACTGTAGGGTAAGGTTAGGCGTTTAAACAATATATAATGTAAATAATGAAGAAACGGCCTTATATAGATTAAATAAGGAAAGTAAGTAAATATAAATGGAGGACATAAATTAAATGTGATGTTCTCTTCTATTATCTATCGCTGAGAAGGTCAAATTATTAAGAGATAGCGAGATTATTTATTTCTATGGCTTGTTATCGTACATCTGACACCTGCACCAGAATGTAAACAAAGAGATAGTGAGGCCTTTCCTAATGTCCTCCATCTGGTCTCTCTCTCTCTCTCTCTCTCTCTCTCTCTCTCTCTCTCTCTCAATATTTATTCTTATTATCTATCTATGTCTACAGAGAGAGAGAGAGAGAGAGAGAGAGAGAGTGTATGTGTGTGCATGTGCGTGTGTTCGTGCGTCCGTCCACAGGTATGCATGCAACAGGTGAGTCTGGTCGCCATGGCAACGCTCTCTCTCTCTATCTTCCTTTTTTCTTATTTATATTCTTGCATTTTTTTTCTCTCTCTCTCTCTCTCTCTCTCTCTCTCTCTCTCTCTCTCTCTAATGTATTTTCTTTTTCTTTTTCTCCTATTTTTTTTATTTCATCGTCTACTATTCTCCCTCTCTCTCTCTCTCTCTCTCTCTCTCTCTCTCTCTCTCTCTCTCTGCGTGTGTGTGTGTGTGTGTGTGTGTATGTGTTCCCCCCCCTCTCTCTCTCTCTCTCTCTAATGTATTTCTTTTTCTTTTTCTCCTATTTTTTTTATTTCATCGTCTACTATTCTCCCTCTCTCTCTGCGTGTGTGTGTGTGTGTGTGTATTTGTGTTAGAGAGAGAGAGAGAGAGAGAGAGAGAGGAGTTGTGCGCATTTCCAGGGGCAGTTCTGTGACCCTGGTGGTAGTGTGACCCTTCCTCTGTACCGTGAACCTAAAGAAACACACATTTGGCAAGGCTTTCATAGGAGTTGTGGGCATTTCCAGGGGTACTCTCTCTCTCTCATTACTTTCTTATGAGAGAGAGAGAGAGAGAGAGAGAGAGGGGCAGTTCTGTGACCCTGGTGGTAGTGTGACCCTTCCTCTGAACCGTGAACCTAAAGAAACACACATTTGACAAGGCTTTCATAGGAGTTGCGGGCATTTCCAGGGGTACTCTCTCTCTCTCTCATTACTTTCTTATGAGAGAGAGAGAGAGAGAGAGAGAGAGAGAGTTGTGGGCATTTCCAGGGGCAGTTCTGTGACCCTGGTGGTAGTGTGACCCTTCCTCTGAACCGTGAACCTAAAGAAACACACATTTGACAAGGCTTTCCAAGGAGTTGTGGGCATTTCCAGGGGTACTCTCTCTCTCTCTCTCTCTCATTACTTTCTTATGAGAGAGAGAGAGAGAGAGATGGGATGGAAAGGAAAAACAATGGTATTTTAAACATTATATCTATACATTCTCTCTCTGTCTCTCCTTTCTCTCTCTCCCTCATCATTTCCCAGTGACCATTTCCATCCTTCACACCTTTCCTAACCATCGCAAGCTACAGATCATTGCCTCAGTGCGCAGGAGAGTAACACACACACACACACACACACCCATATATGCAGACGGATTGGGGTGGATTAAAACGGATGATTCTACACGAAAATATGTATTTACACAAGAATTCACCGCCTTTGAAATACAGTTTGTACAGTTTATTGGGGTACACACACACACACACACACACACACACACACACACACACACACACCACAAACGCACACATACATATATAGCTGAATACACACACACACACTTCAGGAAACGCACATACACACACACATACAACTTCAGGAAATGCACATACACACGCACACAGCTTCAGAAAACACACACACACACACACACGCACACAGCTTCAGAAAACGCACATACACACACACACACACACATAGCTGCAAAAAACGCACATACACACAATAAAAATTACAATATGAAAAAAAAAATAATAAATAAATAAATAAAAAAAGAATTTGAAAAAAAGTATAAAACAAACACACAGAGAACCTTAATCCATTGGAGAGGCATACATCAGGGGGAGCATTACCACCCTCACCCTCACACATACACACAATAATAATAACAATAATAATAATAATAATAATAATAATAATAATAATAATAATAATAATAATAATAATAATAACAATAATAATAATAATGATCATAAATTCAACTATGTGTGTGTGAGAGAGAGAGAACAAGAGAGAGAGAGAGAGAGAGAGAGAGAGAGAAAACCTATCATGCATACACAATAATTTTAAACGCATCTTCAGTCAAGGGGAACCAGTGTGTGTGTGTGTGTGTGTGTGTGTGTGTGTGTGTGTGTGTGTGTGTGTGAGACCAACAGATAGAAAGGAAGAAAGGAAGAGAGAGAATGAAAATGGAAGAAAGAAATAAAGAAAATGAGACAAGGGACAGTTTCTCTCTCTCTCTCTCTCTCTCTCTCTCTCTCTCTCTCTCTCTCTCTCTCTCTCTCTCTCTCTCTCTCTCTCTCTCTCTCTCTCTCTCTCTCTCTCTCTCTCTCTCTCTCTCTCTCTCTCCCTGTTAACGGCTTCCCTCCGATTCAAAGCTTCTGGCCCGAGGCAAATCAAGTCTGTCTGGGTGGTGAGGTGGTTGGCCTTGAGAGAGAGAGAGAGAGAGAGAGAGAGAGAGAGAGGGAAGAGAGGAAGGAAGGGCATGGAAGAAGGGAAGAGATAGATAGAGATAGATAGAGAGAGAGAGAATGGGGGGTGGGGGGAAGGAAGGGTACAGAAGAAGGGAAGAGATAGATAGATAGATAGAGATAGATAGATAGAGAGAGAGAGAGAGAGGGGGGGAGGGTAAGACATGGGGGTGCCAAGGTTGTGTGTGTGTGTGTGTGTGTGTGTGTGTGTGTGTGTGTGTGTGTGTGTGTGTGTGTGTGTGTGTGTGTGTGTGTCTAGACAAACAGAAGTATGTATAAAAAAGAATAAATAATAATAATAATAAAAAAACAAGGGAAGGTACACACACACACACACACACACACACACACACACACGCGCACACACACACACACACACACAAGGCCAAAAGATGAGGTTGACAACTAGCAATTTATTTTCAGGTAATTGTGTGTGTGTGTGTGTGTGTGTGTGTGTGTGTGTGTGTGTGTGTGTGTGTGTGTGTGTGTGTGTGTTTGAACCTCTCTCTCTCTCTCTCTCTCTGTCAAATATAAGAGAAATAGATTTAATTAAAAAAAAAATTACATACATACACACACACACATACACACACACATACACACACACATTAGGGAGAGAGGGCGTGTGCGTGTACGTCTGCCTTACACACACACACACACACACACACACACACACACAGGCGCGCACACACCTGTCTTATGGGAACGCACATGTGGAAATAATAACAATAATAATAAATAATATAAAACTTGATCTTGATAAATTAATGTTAAAATGATTACTGTTACTCTCTCTCTCTCTCTCTAATTCTCGCTCTAATATCTCACACATTTCTTTAACAAATTCTCTCTCTAATTCATGACCTTTACAGACAACATGAGACAAGCACGCCACATAGCTCACCACATAGGCACATGCCCCTTCCAACATACCCAATCCCACATGACAAACACACTCTTAGACAGCATATGTGTGTGTGTGTGTGTGTGTGTGTGTGTGTGTGTGTGTGTGTACAGACAACATATGTTCTTAATTAAACAATCATTATCATTATTATTATTATTATTATTATTATTATTATTATTATCATCGGTAAAAGGCATATCTTGCATGATTTAGAATGTGTATTTGTGGTAGGAGGAGGAGGAGGAAGAGGAGGAGGAGGAGGAAGAGGAGGAGGAGGGGTATATTGTGTATGTGTGATATATATTATGTTGTTTTTTCTTCCTCCTCTTCCTCCTTCTTCTTCTTCTTCTTCCTCCTCCTCTCTCTCCCTTATTTACTTTCATAGTCTATCCACTTCTTCCTCCTCCTCTTCTTCTTCTTCTTCTATGTTAACTTGTTCTAATCTTCTTCCTCCTCCTTCTTCTTCTTCTTCTTCTCTTCCTTTTCAAATCTTCTTATTCCAGATTGACAGTCAAATATTTCTTCTTTCTCCTCCTCCTCCTCCTCCTCCTCCTCTTCCTCTTCTTCTTCTTAAATCACTTTCTCAGTCTGTCAATCCTCTCCCTCCTCCTCCTTTCTTCCTCTTCCTCCTCTCTCTTCTCTTTCAATTGTTTTCCTTTCTCTCTCTCTCACTATAATCCACATGAGTCAATCTTCCTTCTCCTCCTCCTCCTCCTTTCTTCCTCTTCCTCCTCCTCCTCCTCCTCCTCTCTTTCAACTGTTTTCCTTTCTCTCACTAAAATCCACATGAGTCTTCCTTCTCCTCCTCCTCTCTCTGGGCTCACTAATATCACTCCTCCTCTTCCTCCTTCTTCCTCCTCCTCCTCCTCATCATCACTTAATCGAGGAGGAGTGTGAGTTGTTTTGGTTCTCGTCCGTATCCTTGAAAAATCCCTGCCGTTTCTTGCACTCCCTAATCGTAACGGTCAGGAAGTTGGCCGTCACATCCGTTATGAAGATCTCATCCGCCAGGGGGTTCCGCCGGTACCAGTAGCTCGGGTCGGGTGCCACCAGGACCTGCGGAAGGGACGGGTCTTAGAGGGCGCCTAGTATGGGGTACATGGGGTGATCCGTTCATTAGAGTTTGGGGGAGTTTTTAAGAGTTTTCACAAGCGTTTTTCTGAGAGGCTCCTAAGTTATGGACATCTCCCAAGGCATCTCTCAAGGGTTCCCAAGAGCTCTACCTGGTTACAGAAGGCTCCTAAGAGTTCCCAAGAGGTCTTATGAGTTCTCCCAAGGGTCCGAAAGTCCCCCAAAATTCCCTGAGCGTTCCCGAAAGTTCAAAAGACTTATAGGATTGAGGAGTTTATGTGCAAGGGTGTAGCTAGCTAGGGAAAGCATTGAGTGCCAGGCAATGAGAGAGTGCCGGGTGTGTAGCTGGTTAGGGAGGGCATGGGGACAGTGCCAGGGTGGATAGCTACTTAGGGAGAAGCTTAGAGGGACTGCCCAGGCATTTATCTACCTAGGGACGGCTTAGAGAGTGCCAGGCTGTCTGTGCCTATCTAGGGAAGGCATAGAGACAGTGCCACGGTGTGTAGCTAACTGGGGAAAGCTTAGAGAGAGTGCCAAGGTGTTTAGCTAGCAAGGGAAGGCATAGAGGGAGTGCCAGATGAAGGAACAGTGTGCCAGAGTGCCTAGCTATCTAAGTAAAGCATTGGGGCCATGTAGATAGAAGGATTGAGTGCCAGCATTTAGTTAGGTAAGGAAAACTAAGTGCCAGGGTCTTTAGCTAGCAAGGGAAGGCATAGAGGGAGTGCCAGATGAAGGAACAGTGTGCCAGAGTGCCTAGCTATCTAAGTAAAGCATTGGGGTCATGTAGGGTTGAGTGCCAGAGTGCCAGACGCTGTAACAATGCCGTCTGTCAGGGGTGCCAACCTCTAACAGACATAAGATAGATTGACACTCACCTCAATGCATGAAAGAAATAGATTGACTGACTAATTAACTGACTGGCTGACTGGGTAGGTTCTGGTAGGGTAAGCTTATGGACTGACTGACTGACTGTGGAGTGGTATATTGAACTGACTGACTGACTGGGTAGGTTCTGGTAGGGTAAGCTTATGGACTGACTGACTGACTGACTGATTGACTAAACTAGCTTATGTATATTTGTGAAATGTATTGACTGAGACTGACTGACTGACTACCTGACTGACTGGCTACCAAAGATTATGTACAAATTCAATTTTTAAATAATCTGAAAAAGAAGATGAAATTACAGAACAAAAATCTCACCTCCTGTTCTTCCTCCTCCTCCTCCTCCTCCTCCTCTTCCTCCTGCTCCTCCTCCTCCTCCTCCCCCTGCACCTCCTCTTCCTCCTCCACCACCTCCTCCACCCCATCACCACCCACCACATTGGGCTCGTGATTCTCCTTCTCCGTTGTGGTGTTGAGTGCGGTGTTGAGTGTGGTGATGAGTGAGTCCTTCCCCTTCACCACTGCCCCGTTGACCTGCGGTGTTGAGACCGGAGGTGGCGGTGGAGGTGTGATCTGTGGTGGTGTATCGGGCGAAGGGGGGAGCTTAACACCCTTCGGAGATGATATGGTTGTGCTGGAGGTGGTGTTGAGCTTAGGCCGTGGGTGGTGGTGAGTGTGGTGGTTGTCGTGGTGGTGGTGGTGGTGTTGTTTGGGGGGTGATACAAGGCGGGGCTGTTTGAGGGGGGGGGGGCTGGGCTCTCCATCACCGTCCTTAGTGATGGTAAAGCCTAACTTCCCATCCCTAAGCGGCTCTGCCTTCCGTTTTGCACTGGGGGGGGAGCTGGGAGGGGGGGTAGTGGTGGTGGTGGTGGTGGTGGTGACGGTGGTGGTGGTGGGTGATGACTGTGTGGTGGTGGTGGTGGCTGTGGTAGTGTCCGTGGTGGTGTCTGTGGCGACCGGTGATGAAGTTACAGACTGCGGTGGAGGTGACGCTGCTGTGGTGGTGGTCGTGGGCGTGGTGGTGGTGGTGGGCGAGGAGGAGGTGGTGGTGGTGATGGTGGTGGTGGTGGCGGAGGAGGTGGAGGTGGTGGTGGTGGTGGAGGTGTCATGGTCAGTGGAGTCGTCGTAGTCGTCGTCCTCGGTGGTGGTGTCGACTTCAACCCTAGAGGAGGTGCTGCTGCTGGCACTCCGCTCGGCATCACGCTCCAGGGAGGCCGAGGTGCTGCTGCGGGTGCTCTCCTGGAAGGGGCAATAACAAATAAATAAGTGGACTAAACAATATGAAAAGCTCACTAAAAAAGGTATCTATCTCTCTCTCAATACTATTTTTTTTCTCTAATATAAAAAAAGTTAAAATTAATATGTTGAGAGTGAGAGAGTGAGAGATAGAGAGAGAGGGGGGGGGGGGCTTTGGTAACTGCCTTGCTCTCTTAAATAATAATAATAATAATAATAATAATAATAATAATAATAATAATAATAATAATAATAATAATAATAATAATAACAGTAAACACTGGACTCAACAAACTCATGTCTCTTTCAGCCACTCCTTTCCAATCTTTTTTTTTTTTCATTAGTATTGTTTTCTTTTTTTTAAACCCTTTGCTGTAAAAAAAGGAGAAAAAAAAGAATGACTGGTAAAAAAAGGTCTCTCTCTCTCTCTCTTTTTGTAAATAGTTGAGAATATTAAATAAATAATCATATATAAATAAGTTCCTGTAAATTGGTGATAATAAAAATAAATGGACTAAAAAATATGAAAAACTCACTAGAAAAGGTGTGTGTGTGTGCCCTTAAAATTGCATAATATATTTGTATTTATTTTAATTAAGTGGACTAAAAATATGAAAAACTCACTAGAAAAGGTGTGTGTGCCATAAAATTGCATAATATATTTGTATTTATTTTAATTAAGTGGACTAAAAATATGAAAAACTCACTAGAAAAGGTGTGTGTGTGCCCTTAAAATTGCATAATATATTTGTATTTATTTTAATTAAGTGGACTAAAAAATATGAAAAACTCACTAGAAAAGGTGTGTGTGTGTGCCATTAAAATTGCATAATATATTTGTATTTATTTTAATTAAGTGGACTAAAAAATATGAAAAACTCACTAGAAAAGGTGTGTGTGTGTGCCCTTAAAATTGCATAATATATTTGTATTTATTTTAATTAAGTGGACTAAAAAATATGAAAAACTCACTAGAAAAGGTGTGTGCGTGTGCCCTTAAAATTGCATAATATATTTGTATTTATTTTAATTAAGTGGACTAAAAAATATGAAAAACTCACTAGAAAAGGTGTGTGTGTGTGCCCTTAAAATTGCATAATATATTTGTATTTATTTTAATTAAGTGGACTAAAAAATATGAAAAACTCACTAGAAAAGGTGTGTGTGTGTGCCCTTAAAATTGCATAATATATTTGTATTTATTTTAATTAAGTGGACTAAAAAATATGAAAAACTCACTAGAAAAGGTGTGTGTGTGTGCCCTTAAAATTGCATAATATATTTGTATTTATTTTAATTAAGTGGACTAAAAAATATGAAAAACTCACTAGAAAAGGTGTGTGTGTGTGCCCTTAAAATTGCATAATATATTTGTATTTATTTTAATTAAGTGGACTAAAAATATGAAAAACTCACTAGAAAAGGTGTGTGTGTGCCCTTAAAATTGCATAATATATTTGTATTTATTTTAATTAAGTGGA
>NW_026110330.1:592500-595000 GCF_024679095.1 Eriocheir sinensis | reverse complement strand
CGGAACACTTTTACTCAAAAAAATCAGATTCAATCAATTTTACTTAATCATCGCCAACCCTGCAAAACACTCCATGAAAAGACCATCAACTTATACCAGAGGCTTTCCAGCACCCCTTATGACTCTTTCCCAAGGACACAAAGAAGATTACCCAGATTCAATTAATTTTACTTAATCATCGCCAACCCTGCAAAACACTCCATGAAAAGACCATCAACTTATACCAGAGGCTTTCCAGCACCCCTTATGACTCTTTCCCAAGGCCAGACAGAAGATTACCCAGATTCAATTAATTTTACTTAATCATCGCCAACCCTGCAAAACACTCCATGAAAAGACCATCAACTTATACTAGAGGCTTTCCAGCACCCCTTATGACTCTTTCCCAAGGACACAGAAGATTACCCAGATTCAATTAATTTTACTTAATCATCGCCAACCCTGCAAAACACTCCATGAAAAGACCATCAACTTATACTAGAGGCTTTCCAGCACCCATTCTGACTCTTTCCCAAGGCCACACATAAGATTACCCAGATTCAATTAATTTTACTTAATCATCGCCAACCCTGCAAAACACTCCATGAAAAGACCATCAACTTATACCAGAGGCTTTCCAGCACCCCTTATGACTCTTTCCCAAGGACACAGAGAAGATTACCCAGATTCAATTAATTTTACTTAATCATCGCCAACCCTGCAAAACACTCCATGAAAAGACCATCAACTTATACCAGAGGCTTTCCAGCACCCATTCTGACTCTTTCCCAAGGCCATACAGAAGATTACCCAGATTCAATTAATTTTACTTAATCATCGCCAACCCTGCAAAACACTACATGAAAAGACCATCAACTTATACCAGAGGCTTTCCAGCACCCATTCTGACTCTTTCCCAAGGCCACACATAAGATTACCCAGATTCAATTAATTTTACTTAATCATCGCCAACCCTGCAAAACACTCCATGAAAAGACCATCAACTTATACCAGAGGCTTTCCAGCACCCCTTATGACTCTTTCCCAGGGCCACAGAGAAGATTACCCAGATTCAATTAATTTTACTTAATCATCGCCAACCCTGCAAAACACTCCATGAAAAGACCATCAACTTATACCAGAGGCTTTCCAACACCCATTCTGACTCTTTCCCTAGGCCATACAGAAGATTACCCAGGTTTTCAAGGTGGAGAAGTCACACCAAGCAATGACCAGGCTCACTAAACACTCCCTGGGAAGCCTGAGTGTCGATACACTTATGGATGCTACAGACAGACTCCTTGTGTTCTGGGCGCCTCCATAACACCCTGGGCCAAGACACTCTGCCCTAACAAGAAGAAGAAGAAGAGGAAGAAGAGGAAGAAGAAGAGGAGGAGGAAGAGATATTAGAAGAAGAAATACCACCACTACTACTACTACTACTACGAGAGAGAGAGAGAGAGAAATATACATACATACTTACATAAACAAAAAAAGACAGAGACAGAGAGAGAGAGAGAGAGAGAGAGAGAGAGAGAGAGAGAGAGAGAAATATACATACATATTTACATAAACAAAAAGAGACAGAGAGAGAGAGAGAGAGAGAGAGAGAGAGAGAGAGAGAGAGAGAGAGAGAGAGAAGGAGGGTCTGGAAGGATGCCAAACAGGAAACATAAGGACCAATCCTACTCCCCCTCCCCCCCTTTTCCCTCCCCCTCCCTTCCCTTACCTTACCTTCCCTTCCCTTCAATTCACTTCCCTATTTTTCCTTTCCTTTCTATCTCTTTACTTCCTCTTCCTTTCCCTTCCCTTCCTTCTCCTTCCCTTCCCTATTCTTCCTTTCCTTTCTATCTCCTCCCTTCCCTTCCCTTACCTTCAATTCACTTCCCTATTTATTTATTTCCTTCCCCTTCCCTTCCCTTCCTTTCCTCGCCTTCTCTTTCCTTCCTTTTCCTTTCCTTCCCATCCCATCTCTTCTCCTCCCCTTCCTATTCCTTCCCTTTCCTCTCCTCTTCCCTTCCTTTCCTTCTCTTTCCTTTCTTTTCCTTTCCTTCCCATCCCATCTCTTCTCCCCCCTTCCTATCCCTTTCCTTCCTTCCTCTTCCCTTCCTTTCCCATCCCATCCCTTCCCTTCCCTTTCCTTCCCATCCCATCCCTTCCTGTCCCTTCCCTTCCCTAACTTAACTTCACTTCTCCATCTAATAATAATAGTAATAGTAGTAGTAGTAGTAGTAGTAGTAGTAGTAGTAGTAGTAGTAGTAGTAGTAGTAGTAGTAGTAGTATCAATAGTAACAGACACTCACCTCTCCTCGAAGGCTTCCAACAGTCGCACATCAAGGATGTTTTCAATGGGCTCCCAGGTGTTGTGTCTGTGAGGGAGAGAGAGAAACTCGTTAACACACACACAGGTACATAAATAAATAAATAATAATAAAAACACTTCAATGGTATATATATGTGTGTGTGTGTGTGTGTGTGTGTGTGTGTATACAGGATTTGACATCACACAAATTTATTTCGA